>NW_024533058.1:0-121885 GCF_016097555.1 Gigantopelta aegis
AAATTTGTGCTTGGTTATATTGTTTTAGGTATTCTGATTTTGATGCTAGCTTAGAACTTAATTCTGATGGTACTTTACAAACCTGATCCAGCACGAATACACGCAAGGTTTATACTCCATCAGATAGAACATATCATATATACCAGTGGGAACTATTGGGTTCAAATCACCTGAAGGTTAATTCATATGATTGGTAACAGTGCTGGGTCCATGGCCACCATTACCAACTAAAGCAAACCTATTCAGGTATACTACAAAATTCAGGCTGGGCAGGTTATAAATGTTCGGTATCGTGTTTATATACAGTGTGTCTTTTCCCGATTGTCAAATGGAACATATGTTTGCACAGACACCAACCGTGTTTTATTTGTAAAGACCCAACCTCAAACATTTAAGGCGGGACCATTACCGTTGTAGAGTGTTTAGTTGAATGTGTCATTAAACTGCTATGAATTAGGAGGACCAAAAGTATTTATCTCAGTATAGTGTAGGGGGTAATAAATAATCTAAATGGATATTAAATTGGATGTTGGGGGGACTTATAAGATGGGTGTAACTCTTAACTAGGCTATGGAACCAGAGAACTGGGTCCTAGGAGTTTCTAATGACCCTCCTCTGTATTGAGTCAAGTGACTATAACTGACAGTGATATACATGAAATATTACCAGTATGCCCTAATATAATAAGAATTGTTATACTCTCTATATATACCTCTATCGGTTTCCGCCTTTCTCTAGATTGGAAGATTTAAAAAAGAATTTAATGATATACCCTTCTCTTATTAAATTATGATGCGATGTTTAGAAGTTGATCCTAGAAAGAGAGCATCAGCTTATGAATTATTAGGTCAGGTACTTATTTTACCAGAAATGAAAGGGGATAGCTTAGCACATTATTAAAACTTAACATTTCCTCTATTATTTAACTATTGCTATTTATTCCTTTGTTAACGATAATTTATTATTCATTTAGTGTTTTTGTTATAACTATTAGGATTCTTGTGTTCTTATAATGCGTTGAGTTGGATCTTGTGTTTTTTTAAGTATATGTGAGTAAAGTGTACTACTTGAATCCGATGTCTCATCAACAAAACAGAAAGTCAAGGTAATTTATAGAGTATCTTGTTACTCTAATATTAATTCATGTACTAATATAGACAAGTGTAGTAGCCCAGTCAATATGGAATGATAGAACTTAGTGCTACAGTTAATATACTTGGAAGTGAGTTCAATTATTACTATTTTTACAATACAATATTATGATAGTATATTTAGTCATTTAATTGGTTTTATTGCTATCTATCTACAGATGAAGATGATGCCATAGTCCCTTCACTAGCACATTATGATGTTAGTACAGAACAAGCTACAGAAGAGATGCTTTTGATTTTGAAAATAGTCAAGTAAGATTTCACCTTATAAATCAAATTTACATATTTATATTATTTCAATTACTATATGCAGTAGTACCATATTATGATGTTAATGCAGAACAAGCTACAGAAGAGATGCTGTTTGATTTTGAAACAAGTAAATTTTAGCTAAATTTTTGTATTTTTTGAATGGTGTAGTAGAATTGTATTACTTCACAATGATAGACTCCATACAGAGTTAATGTATTACTAGATTTTGGAATTTCCGATTAAAATCTTTCACTTGTTTCTTAATTTATTTATTAGTTCTCACAACACGTGCTCCACATTGGTATCTGTTACATATTATAGTTCATACCACATTCATAGAGAATATGGCTAATATCAAGTGTGCACCCTTAGAATTCATAACGGAGGTAAGTATTTACTACTATGTGATTATACACATATTATTTAAATTATGTAGATCCCCCTAAAACTATGTACTTTACTAATGTCTTTAACGATAAAGATGATACTTGTAAGTGAGCAATCTGTTGTATTCTCTTATTGTCTTACGTACTTGTTTAGACCCACCTACCTCTTCTCCAATTCAGGTTGAGATGGATGGGAGTTATACTTTTGTTGGAGTTCAAAGGTTCATATTGAAACTGCCTGGATTGCAGTACAAAAAAAATTAAACAGCATATCGCTGTAGCTTGTGTCGATATTACTCTGTAATCTACATGATACTATTACATCATAGGCTTTTCGTTGAGTTAGTTTTTTTCAAATTTTTGACAATACAAAGCAAAAGTTTTGAACTGAAAAAGACATGTAATATAATATATTTTATGATGAAGGTACAGAGTACTAAGGTTTCCAGCTGGTACAACAAATAAGAATCCTAACACCAGGGCTCCCCATTTGACTCGCTGTGTCTGATAGACACTAGTCCCAGATAATAAACACTAAAGACCATATTAACAGTCCAAGAAGAGAGGGCAAGACGTACCATCTAAGTTTGAGTGGATTGTCCTTTAAAAAAATTCTCTGAAAAACCAGACACTGTTAATTAACCAAATAAATGGCAATCCAAAACAACCAATATGAAACTAACGTCGACAGATCTTTAACTTTTCTTCTGGAGACACGTTATTGAGATTCATAGCGGTTGTATGTAGCTTTACTCAAAACAAGCAAACGCCCATAATTATTGGAAGGTGTGGTTTGTGAGTCACCACACCGCCAACGTGTTTCAAAAAACGTTGTAAGTACGAAGTGGTGCTGAAATGGATGGCGATTTATATGACGAGTTTGGTAACTACATAGGACCTGAGTTAGACAGTGATGAGAGTGAACAAGAAAGGGAACATTCTGAGGGGGTGGTATGGTCTCCTTGTAATAATCTTCTCCATGTGACCTTGTATAGGATGATGAGAGAGAAGGTGATGAAGAAGTTATGGAAATTGGTGAAGATGCTCTTGCTTTACAAGCACCCGAGACACAAAACTATTGTATTACATGAAGATAAAAAATATTATCCAACAGCTGAAGAAGTGTATGGACCTGATGTTTTGAGGTAGCATTAATTAGAATATTGCCTTATTTGGGCATATTTTAGACGATAATACAAGAAGAAATATACAAACCACTTACTGGTTAGTTTATGTTTGTTACCATAGTAACCTGACCACACCTCTTAGAACCATCATTCTCCTGTTTAAAAAGCGAAAGTTTCTCTACCAAGAGAAGGAGTTACCAACAACAACATATAAAATAGAGTGAGTTAAACAGGTTTGTAAATCCTGTTTAACTTGTATGGCAGGTTTTTAGCTGATTTAATGGACAGTCCAGAGTTAATCCGAAATTTGGCTATTGCAGACATTTTCATCATGGCAAGGTGAGTGTTACATATCAATATTTTACATGTTTACATGTTTTGTTTGTAGACAAGTTTTATAGATAATTTAGTTGAGCAGACTCATCCTGATGTGTTTTAGTAGAAGAAAATAAAAATGTGAGTTATATAATTGTATTAATAACTACAGGGTTTATCTCATTATTAGTTGAGATATACAGATACACTGTTCACAGAACAAGAGGTTTGTACGTCAGGACTCCACACCCTCAACAATTAACATCCTATATCTAGCGGAGAGTTAGTATAAAGAGTAGACCCCTCTCATTAGTTCTACCGGATTCTAAAGACAAGTCATATCTCATTAATTTATACGATACTCCAGGTCAGTAATGAGTGGGTGTGGTTATTTGATCAGCATGATGTCATGGTCAATATATAGCACTCTCTGACTATAATTATAATGACCTACCAAATAAGGCTAATATTAATATCATCAGATTAATTATCACGGTATTAATTGTTATGTTGCATGTGACAGTCCACCGATATAACATGTTGTTAATATAATAGTCACATGACTTGTCATTTATAGGCCATGTGAACTTTTCTGATGAGGTTGACAGCAGCTTTCGTCTCTGTGATGGTGTGATAATAATAATCACTCCACTAATATACTCTAATTATTAATATATTATCAGGTTATGATGAATACAGAGAGATTATTAAAACATGCGTACAAGAGAAGTTAGCTATTACAATATGTGTGTGTGTGAAGGAACTCAGCCTCACGAAGGAGCCTTTGTGAGTCTATATGTTTCCTAGTATATTATATGTTATTGTTTGTGTAGATTGATTGACTGATATTGGAACTAAAATTGCCACCTCTTGATGCTTATTATAAACTCAAACATACTTTCTATGAAATAAACACTTTATTAAAGTTAGTTAATTTATGAGATGACTCCTGTTATTAGTACATTTCATTAGTTTGTACTCAGAGTCATCAGAAAGTCTGATCATTTCCCTGTTGCTAGGCAACGTCTGTTTTGGTTCCAGTCAATATGGCTTTTGTTTTTACGCTCGAATCTTTTGCTAAACATTTATGTTGATATGTATGGTAAGAAGGGGGTGTGGTTTATAAGACATGTACATTTGTACAGGTGGAGGTTTCTCAGCAGTGGAATTTGCTAAGAGACTCTGGGGAGATATTTATTTTTACAAAGCAAAGTTAGTTATTATAAACACAATGTTGTCATAATATGATATTTTAGACATACATTTACAAAGAAGCAGCCTTCAACTGACTCACAAAGAACATTTGTTGAATTTATTTTGGAACCTCTGTAAGTCATTAGTGTGTTGCTATGGTAACTGTCATGTGACCTTATGTAGATACAAGATATTTGCTCAGACAGTAGGTGATGTTGATACAACATTACCTCAAGTTTTAGACGAACTTGGTAAGGAACCATTGATCATGTGACTTTAATTAAATGGGTGTGGTCTTATAGGTATATATTTAAGTAAAGGAGAACTCCAGATGAATATTAAGCCACTATTACGTTTGGTATGTCAGCGATTCTTTGGTGAGGCCAGAGGTATGTTAATAGATTACATCTGTAATATAATTATTAACATGTTATCAGGTTTAATTGATATGTGTATTAAACATATCCCTTTACCAGTTGATGCAGCTAAGACAAAAGTATGTATCCATTACATTATTATGTGTCCATTTACTTTGTTGTGCATCCATTTCTTATAGATTGAGCACACATATTCAGGTGTTCTTGATGAGGAGTTAGGAGAAGCCATGTTGTCATGTGATGCTGATGGACCTCTTATGGTACATATCACTAAATTATATCCTACACAAGATGCTACACAATTCCATGCTTTCAGACGTGTCATTAGTGGAACATGTAAGTGATCATGTGACTGTCATATGACTGATATATGCTCTAGTATATAGCGGACAACAGGTAAAGGTTTTAGGTGAAAACTATACATTAGAAGATGAAGAAGACTAGGGTGTGTCCTGTAGGACGTCTTTAGGTTACTGAGGCAAGGTGGGTGGAGCTATTTAATTGATGTTGTTTTTATTATTGTGGTAGATATTCTATTGAAATCAATCGAGCCCCAGCTGGTAATTTTGTTCTAATTGAAGGAGTTGATGCTACAATAACTAAGACAGCAACGATCACACAAATCAGTGATTGTGATGAGGTCAGAGGTTTAAGGTCATATTGCAATAATATTAATTTATTACAATAGGCCCAAATAAATTATTAAGATAGCTGTTGAACCAGTAAATCCATCAGAGTTACCTAAAATGTTAGATGGATTAAGAAAAATTAATATGAGCTATCCTTTACTTGTTACAAAGGTTAGTATATAATTATTATTATAATGAATGTCTTTGTGTCTTTAGGTGGAAGAGAGTGGAGAGCATGTGATATTAGGGACGGGAGAATTGTACTTGGATTTGTGATGCATGACTTGCGTAAAATGTATTCTGAAATTGGTATGCTCCTCCTTCTCCTAATTAATGAGTCATGCCCCTCTCATTAGATATTAAAGTGTGCTGATCCAGTTGTTGTATTTTGTGAGACAGTTGTAGAAACCTCATCTTTAAAATGTTTTGATATGACGCCAAACAAGAGGTAACCCTGTTATCATGTTGATTAATCAGTTACTGATATAAATATAGAAAACTTACAATGATAGCAGAACCTTTAGAGAAAGGATTAGCTGAAGACATTGAGGATGAAGTTGTCCAGATCACATGGCCAAAGTATGTAATATTTGACCACACCCCTTCATTAAAACATTGCTTAGAAAACGATCGGCAGAGTTCTTTCAGACAAAATATGAATGGGATTTATGGCGAATGCTTCTCTCTAGATGAGTGAGATGAAGGAGCCACCTGTGTTGAGTAAGCCATTTGAGATGAAGTGACATCCATGATATTTGTAGCAGACTTTGTAACATGAGGAGTATCTCCACAATAAACAGCAGCAACATTATTAACATTTTTCTGTTGACTGTATGATAATGAAGTTTGATGGACAATTTCCTATTTGGGAGTCAGGTTGAGTTATTAGATGTTCTGAATTATCTATTGAATTAGATGAAGAAAGGTCTCCTCATAGTCAAAAGACTCATAACAAAATTTTACGAAATAGTCATGTAAGTTAATATCTATTCAATATTGTAATTATAAATAACTTTTATAGAATGCAACAAATTTAAATTCATTTAAACATATGCTTACTTGCATATATATTTCATACTTGCAATTGTTTTTTTAAATACATTTGAAGGAATTTTAAAACTTTAATGTCATATTATAATACTTATTTGTATACCCTATACGTGTACTTATGTACTGTATGTACTCAAGATGTATATTGATCTTTATCTGACTTTAGGTTGTTGATCTATTGGTGGCATGTCTAACTGTGGATGACCAGTAAGTTACTCCCTATTTATAATAAACTGGATTAATCCTGAACAAGCCCCTCATTACTTTAAATTTAATATTATTTTACTATATATATAAACCTTCAACACATGCCATAAACACATTAACTCTTTTAATTATCTATTTTATACACAAGACATTTGTATTGTCCAAAATTGTCAAATAGTGTATAATTACTTATTTTCAAGATTTGAGTGCTAACATTAAGAGAATTTATAATTTGAAGGCTCTGATAATTGTAGAAATTTTCTTTTACTTATAACATCATTTGCTAATTGAAACAAGACTATAAAAAATTGTCCTAACATTTTGAAGTATTATTTGATAATGTTTTTGGCTTGTTGTTATAAAGGATTTGAATACTTCTATGTTCTATAAAAATTTTGGTCATTTTAAATATAATCGATTAAAATACATATTCTCTTATAGTACATTGAATGTTAAAATCTATGAAGTGTTAGAAGTATTTGCTAAAGTGCCAAGTTCTCGATGTCACATGTACCTAGCTCAGGCTAATTTCTTACACATTTTCTTTACTAAGGTACAACATGTATTGTACATATATATATATATATATATATATATATATATATATATATATATATATATATATTATATATATATTATATATATATATATACTGGTTTATATTCTTATACATAGCTTGTACTGGTATTGGAGTTGACGAGGTGATCAGTACATTAGTTAAAGATGAAATGTAAGTATTAATATACATAATGTACTAGTGTGTTTTTTGAGTAAGGATGTTGTTGTTCTAAGTTAGAGCAGGGAATTAGAAGTCAGCATCTTTACTTGCAGTTTTTGTAATGTTAATTTTTTTTGCTTTTCAATAAATCATTAAACACACCTTTTATAAATTGACCATCTGGAGCAAACAATAAAATATTACAGAGTTTAGTTTAACACAAGGTACAATGGGTTTACTCCAGGCTATGTTTAAGCTATGTCTTCTCTGACAAGTTTGTTTTTTTCTTGCATCTCTGTAGCTATTTTGCTAAACTATCTTCTTGAGTTTCAACTCTTTAACAATGCAAAAAATTCACATCACTGGCTTATTATAGTTAACCCTGTTTGATTAAAATTGGAAAATAGAATTGGAATATCTGTCCTCGGCTTTCGTAATTTCCAGCTTAAGCAGAAACGTTCATAAAATGTGAATAGGAATTACAATGTCCATCCTTTGCTTCAGTACTTTAATAGTTTGAAAAGCTTCAGTATGACTCACCAATAACTTTGCCATTACAATGTCACACCCAAGTTAGCTCAAGATGAACAGAATATATTATGAAACAATTGAGCCCAACTAAGTCTTGACTTAGCTCATAATCATTGCCCACTCATCTAATGGACAAACTCAAGTTACTCAACTACCCCCTAACTGCAACATTAGTTGCTTTGTCATAACACAAAATCAAATTATGACAACTTGTAGTAACAGTTTCTTAAAAAATAGTAGTCTATATCTGATTTTACTACAAGAAAATCCCAGTTTCTGATTGAGTTTGGAACAAATGATTGATGCATGTAGTTGCTTTGGTTAACGACTTTGTGGAGATAATTGTGTTACTTTCATAACATTTGTCAAAATGTGAAGGGACATACTGAACACACTCTCCGGGAAATCATAGAAAGTAGTGTGAATTGAGGAGAGGGAGGTTTAGACAAAAACATTGTTGATGTAAGCTTGAAATGTCGGTAAGAAGGGAAAAGGTCATCATAGTTACAATCCCATCAACGTTTAATGTGAGAAGTAACTAAGAGGTTTTTCTATTTGTCCATCCCAGGAAATGGATGTACTATATATCACTTAAGATGTATTGAAAAGTAACTATGAATTAGGGAAGGTTAATAATTTGTACTGACAACTAACAGATACAAATATTGTGTCCTTGAATTTTATTAAGGCAATATATGATTATGACATCATATAGCAATGTTAAATTAATGTATATGTCCATTTTTATATCTATTGATCCATTATTTAATTAGAGTATTATAAGCATATTCATGACACTATAAATATATTTATAACATTGTCGCAATAACAAGATTTGTCTGGACATATAATACTTGCTATGAATTTTGTAATATGGTTAACTTGTCAGATTACCTTTTGAGAAGGTGGTCACATGTTTTTCACATTGTTTTTTCTATTTGTCCATCCCAGTGGTTTAAATGTTCATTATGGGTAGCTCAAAGAATGCTATTTCTATAAACATATTCCAACCTTAATAGACTATACTTTTATGTTAGTATTGTTAAGAGATCTTTCCATAAGTTCAGGTTTTGATTATTAAATCTTATTTTTGTCTAACAACTGACAAAGATATTAAAGGGGAATTCTTTATGTGTAAGTTACATTAGCAGATGTATGACTTGTTTTACACTAAAGTATTAGTATGGGACTAGAACAAGTGTCCTCAATATAGAGGTTGTATAATACACTAAAGTATTAGTATGGGACTAGAACAAGTGTCCTCAATATAGAGGTTGTATAATACACTAAAGTATTAGTATGGGACTAGAACAAGTATCCTCAATATAGAGGTTGTATAATACACTAAAGTATTAGTATGGGACTAGAACAAGTATCCTCAATATAGAGGTTGTATAATACACTAAAGTATTAGTATGGGACTAGAACAAGTGTCCTCAATATAAATATTGTATTAATACACTAAAGGAGAAGACTACTATGAGTCAGAAGAAATGAGAGAATATAAAGAGAGCAATGCAAAGGAAATTGAAGGAAATGAACTATTAAAGCTTTTTATTTCTAACTCTGAAACTGTCTATGAGTGGAAAGAAGACAACAGGTAAGATAAAACAAATAACAATTATATTAGTTAATGCACATTATAATTATATAGGGGCTCACTATTGCTAGTAAATTGGTATAACATATTAAATAATGATAAGGACATACTTAATAAAGGTTTATGAATGTCATATTGGTAATACATTATATATTATCATACTTCATTATATTATATTACAATGTATATCATCTAATGATAGGGCTCACCAACTGTTTTTCGAATAACATCCATCATTTCTTGTATTTTGATAACTACCAATTCAGCAATATCACTGTAAAGAATAACAAATTCAGTGACCAATATATATAGTACTCTTTTTTATGTATTTTAGTTTTATTGTTCCAATGAAAACGATAATGCATGCACTAAATCTAATATTAATATATGTTTCCATTAGTTGTATAAATGTTAAGTCAGTCTTAGAAAATAACAGATACACTAAAAATGCTTATCAGTTTACTTAGATATCACATGTAGGCATGTCATAGACAATGGTCATGGTATAGTTAATATATGTGTATGTTACTATGGCAACAGTCATTGGGTGTTAACTATGAAGCCACACATGTACACACTAAACTGGTACTTAAGACCTGCTAAATGAGATAGCAGGCAGTTTTGTCACAATGGAAGGTAGTGTTGAATTAGAATCAGATCTTGACAGAGAAGTGCTACTGATGCCAATACTATCTGTAAACAATTAGGATATACTGGATATGTTAGATATGATCATTTAACACTGTAAGTAGGAGACTTTTAAACTTGCACAGTAATTATATTTTCATGCAGACCTGGATCTTCTCGTCAACCTATATGGTCTACATACATGAGCAGTAGTTCAAATGATAGATGTTTTGGGACAAGTAATTCATGTCCTAGATCTAGAGTGACCAGCTGTACTCATTCTGAAGATATCACTGTCTCTTGTAGTAAGTAACATTGCTGACTGTTTACTGTTAGTTATGATATAATACTTAGCATATTCACAATATTCTACTAATGACATTACAATTGGATTCTGTTCAACTTCATCAGGTAGAATCACATTGTCCATTTATAATATTTATAATATACTTCTGTTACTCTACAGTTATTGGTCCTGTTGTTGGAGGTACTTTAGGTGGTGTTGTCATTCTTATTATTATCATAGTTATAATCTCCTCTGTTTTCTGTTGGTACAAACATATTGGTATATGTGCTAACTACACAAAAGGAGAAGACCACGTACAACAGATAGAGATCAAAATGATGAGATTGAGTTAGATTCTTTGGTACATAATTCCAAACCAATGGGCACAACCTCAAATACCAACACTATGCAATCTACATCAACATCTCATCAAAACACTTTACCAAGTACCACTGTAAACACAACACCTCGTTATACTGGTAATACTTTACCTAATGTGGTACCTCAAGCTACTCCTAATCCACACGTCCAATATACTACTCTACCTACTCAAGGTGGTCACAACCCTTCACCTTACTACTATGTCCCACCTACTAATGTAGCTTTTAAGAATCGTCAACCTACTACATATATGCCTCATCCATATTCACAAGTTATATATCCACCCCAACAACACATGTATCCCAGTACATATATGGTACCAGGTCAAACTCTACCTCAACAATTTCACCAACAAATAATGATCCCACAGCAACAATATTTGCAACTTCAGTTGCAACCAGTGACTACTCAACAGTTAACTGGCTCCAACATAGCTCCAACTCCTCAACAAGTGACTCCACAGTCAACTATGTCCAATACAGCTCCAATCATTACTGGTTCTCCAACTCCTCAACAAGCAGCAACAATTCAAGATGCTCCTACACAAAACCCACCACCCCAAAGTGGGACTTCTGCTACTGCAGTTACTGGTGGTAGTTCAACTATACCAGTAACAAGGAGTAATGAAGCAATTATTTCCATTCCTTCAACAATGACAACAACAACTACTAATATTTCTACTAGTAGTAATGAGGCATATGGAGCAAGCAATCCCCTCCTGTTGGTTCAGAGGAGACATACGATGTGGTGGGTGGACCAGCAGTTAATGAAAACACAGTTTATGAAGTTGTGAAGTCTGAAGGAGCTCCACCTTCATATTCTGCTAACAATACTGAATAAGTCAGTACCATTTGTAATTATGTAATTATAGTGATTGTATAAGAATTTTTACTGCTGTTGTTAATTTGTTAGCGTTTTAACTTTTAATATACATTATATTTTGATGGTTTGATGGTAATACCTCCTACTTATTCACAAGTTGCATATTTACCTAGACAACAGATGTATCCCAATACATATATGGTACCTCAACATATATGACCTCACAACACCTCAGTAGATGAGCCTACAGTCAATAGGTCCACTACTACACAAAATATTGATTCTAGAGTTCCCAAGGAGCCTGTAACAATTCAAGGTACTCCTACTCAGAACCTTACCACCTTAAAGTGTGTCTTCCACATCATACTGGTAATTCAACTACACTAGCATCAAGGGAAAATAATACATCTATAGTTGATATTTCATCTACTTCAACCCAACTCCACAAGTTCCAATAATCATTTTCCTCCATAATTACAATTTCTATTAATAATTCTCATGTATAGTAAGGCACTGTGAAGTTGTGAGTGGACCAGTGTGTTGACCATAACGATGTCTATGAGCCTGGAGGAGGTCCATTTTTATATTCTGATCTTTATGATAATACTGATTAAATTAGTATTGATTTTGGATTTTATTTTTCGCAGAAATGAAATTATCTGTTTTTTATTGGGTTTTTTTGATTTGTTATTATCATATTATTAATGTCTGAATGGTGTTACTATTACAGAATGTTATTATTATTTTGTTATCATGTTAGAACTTGAAGACATTTCTTTAACTTAGAAGCTTGGAATTTAACAAAATTCATCATTGAAACAATTCTCACTGGCATAAAGTGTATTAGAAAAGATATATAGAGATGATAGAACATTTCAGACTTTATATTTGTCTGTACAACCAATACTAAAAATCAATAAAAAAACCAAGCTATATATACAACACAACAACCAATCAATACATCTAATGAGTCCATAGCAACAGCCAATGAAATAGCTGGAATAGAGTCCTCGACAGATGATAATTGGTTGAAATGAGCAAGGTTGTTTCGATCTTCTAACCGGAGATCTAACCGGAGATCTCATCTCTCCTATGAAGAACACACGTGAGCAGCATGTTATAGTAGACATAGAAATGTCTATAGACTAAGTTACACTCACTTACTATGTGTAGTTTGTTATGGCTATAAATATATTCCACTTACCATACAGTGAGGTAAAAGCCTGACTTAAAATAACAACTAACTATGGCTGAACAGAGTGAAGACCACACTACATCAGTTTTAAAGTTGATGTGGTCTTTTCTGCTGTTCAGCCATAGTTAGTTGGTCATCAATCTCTTAAAATCTCAATCTTCAAACCTCATGCAATGTATGTGATATATAATTGTGTATTAAAAAGTATAGTACATGTTGGTTGGTAACAACATCCTGAAAAATAGATCATTTTAACTGATTTCTGGTCACAGATTGTTTGTTTTAACTCATTTATAGTCAGTCACATTGGTTATGAGCTTAACATAGCACAAACATAATATTTCTATCACAAGTAATAGCATTATTCCTAATAAAATTATTAATATTATTTAATTGTTAAAAAATTGTGTTGCTATATTTTCAATTAACAGTCATTGCATTTTAAAAATAAGTGTACATTTATTATAACTATATGTGTGTGACTATATAGCAAGATAAGTTGTTCAGTATATTATATCTTATACATACACAGCTTGTTTAGAAAGTTATTTCAGGTCATCTACCCACCACAAGATAATCACACCACATCAAGAATAAATTAAATATCTATATCACATGGTATGCACATGTAACCTGTAGGTTTTCTTTATGGGGAACCTCCTTAGTAAATTACACAGTAAATTAAGTGGTTATAATAACAATTGTTAAAGGACTTGCTCACCTGATGATACCAATATCATTGTGTAGGGAAATATCAGTATACTGAAGTACATTCACATTTCAGTTAATTATAATGTCTAGTAGGTATTAAATGAAGTACTCATTAATCTTCGCAATTAAATGTTACCTTTATATAAGAGTTTAACTTTCAGTTACTCATAACCCACAGTCATTACTTCAATAACAACAAAGCAGAAAAATATCTTGCCCAAGTGTTCTTGATAATTAGTGTATATCTTTTTAAAGCTATACTACTTCAATAAAAAAGGTGACTGAAATATTTTAGTTTTTTCTATTATTGTGTAATACAAAGAAACAGCTGATATTTGGCAAAGTTTGACTATGCTACTTATACCTTCTCTTATGACTTAGTGATTACAATGTAAAAATTGATTGGTTAATATATTGTTATATATAAACAAACTTAGCATAATGTAAAAAGTAAATATAAATCTTTTTTGGTCACTAATGTACTACTATTTATGTAGCTAAATAAACAGTAGTACAATAGCAATCAAGAAAGTGTTATATTTAGTTTCATACATTATACTAAGTTTGTTATATACAACCTGTATAACAATATATTAGTTAATTTTAACCAATCAATTTTAACAGTGTACTTAAATATTATCATTACTTAGTTATTGTGGTGAACTAAGTCTATCAGACTTTCTATGTGCATTAAAAGATGTTTTGTTTTTATCTTCATTAGGTTGTACTACTGGTGTTGTTAGACTGGCAGGTGGTACCTATACATATCGAGGAAGAGTAGAAATATGTATTAACAATGCATGGGTACTGTGTGTGATGATAACTTTTACAGAAGTGATGCTAGAGTTGTATGTCGTCAACTAGGATATTCATCAGGTAATATCTACCAATAAAATGAGCTTATTTCATTTATAATTTTTTACTCATCAAGCTTACTCATATTATAGCAATGCCTATTTTGGACAAGGGACTGGTCCAATATGGCTGGATGATGTTAGGTGCTCTGGGTCTGAGCTAACATTACTACAATGTTCTCATGGAGGAATAGGTAATCATAATTGTGATCATAGTGAAGATGTGAGTGTGAGCTGTTCTGGAAGTAAAACAGGTTCATTCCTTAAATTAAAGATATTTTCTGATTTATTTTGATATCTCTATACAGGAAGTTGTACTAATGGTGATGTTCGCCTAGTTGGTGGTCCTAACAGCACATCTGGTCGTGTAGAAGTATGTGCTAATAATCAGTGGGGTACAGTATGTGATGATTACTTTGATAATAATAATGGTAAGATTGTATGTAGAATGTTGAACCACCTAGTTCTGGTAAGTATATATACCCATACATTATGCAATTATACTTTCTTCAGATGCTATTGCTAGAGGTAGTGCTTACTTTGGTGAGGGGAGTGGCTCAATATTATTAGATAATGTTCTATGTACTGGTAATGAAGTGTCCATCTTCTCTTGTACTCATAACAGGATTGGGTCAAATGATTGTAGTCATAGTGAGGATGCTGGAGTTGATTGTCTTGGACAAATTTGTGAGTAATATAAGATAATATATAAAATAACACATTATTAAGATTTAATTAAACTATGTTTCATGAATTATATTATCTTAAACTATTTAACTCTTTTTTTCCACATAGTTTCTTTATCATCAGGTGAGACTTCATCATCAGGTGAGAATAAGAGATATATTTTTCAAATACTCCATACACTCTACAGTTATTGGTCCTGTTGTTGGCGTATTATAGGTGGTGTTGTCATCTTTTTATAATCATAGTTATAATATCCTCTGTTATCTGTTGGTACAAGCATATTGGTATATGTGCTAAGCTACATGGGAGGAAAAAAAACATGTACAACAGATATAAATCAAATGATGAGGTTGAGGTAGATACTTTGGACCAGCAGTTAATGAAGACACAGTTTATGAAGTTAGAAGTCTGAAAGAGCTTCACCTTTACACTCTGCTAACAACACTGCATAAGTCAGTACCATTTTGAACAAAGTTAATCTGCACGATGACGTCAAATTAGATTATTAAAATGATCTTGCTTTTACTGTTATCACTTCATAGAGTTCACGTTTTATCAATTCATTTTAGACAATACATAGTAAAAGGCCAGATATTCACTGTATGATAACAAACCAATGAAAAACTATATCATAACCAAAACCATCTGGTTCTCTTACAAGTAGTGTATACTGTTTTCATAATAGAATTCACTGTTTACAATATACCTTGTTGTTTGTTCATCACTTTTGGAACTAGTGAATTACTATAATAATGTACCATGTGATTTAAAACATTTATAAAAATAGATATACATTATATATTTATATGTATCTATATACGTGACCTGATTTGCAATAAGGGACCACTTTTTTCAAAAGATTTGTGACCTGATTTGTGAAATGAGACCATTGTTAAAACACCTAAAAAGCAGTTTTTGTATGGATACAGCTATCATGAATAGTTGTGTATATATAGTAACTGTATGTGTACAGAACTGTTTTTTGAGATGTTTTTAACAGTGGTTCCTTTTTGTAAATCACATCAAATGTTTTGGCAGAAGTGGTCCCTCATTTAGACAATTTATAGTTTTTGAATAATGCCATTTGAAGCATGAAATATTGTTTCTTTATAGATACCTCAAAAAATACCTCGTGTTTTTATACTCATCAAATATAATTCTGCTTAAGCAACACATTAGATCAAGTGGGCTCACCTTGTGGGTCAAAAGTATCAAACAGACTAGTTAATAAGCTGTCTGTTTATACAGCAAACAGAGTACGAAAGCTTATCAAGAGTCCATATGCTTCTCCTAACACAACACCAGTTTGAGAAGTAATCAATGTTCCTCTGATAAGCTAACCACATCCACTACTGATCTAGAGATTTAATGGCTTCACATTCTGTGTTTACAGAGATATACATCATTTGAAGACTCTCTCATCTATTTTTAAATTGAATTAAATTGTCGGCAAATTTGCTCAGTACCAAAAGTTACTAGTATTTATAGATTCTAAAGTGTTCTTTAATGGACATATAAAATATAAAATGGACACAACTGGTATTTAAAAATGGACATATAAAATATGAAATGGACATAACTGGTATATATTAAAATGGACATATAAAATATGAATTGGACATAACTGGTATTTTAAAAGGACATATAAAATATGAAATGGACACTGGACAGTACTTTTGAAAGGCAATGAGACTGTCCCATCATTTTCTTTGCAGTCTACACATATATAAGCTGACATATGTGTTATTTCCTCTTTACAAGCAAGCCAAGCTAATGTGTCTGCTATTTCCCACTTACAAAATGCCATTGACTTACCATATGTTATTCCCTTGATAATAACTGACAGCTCAACAACATTTTACTCCAAAGGTCAAGAAATATCTAATCATAAACTGGTTATTAAGTTCTATATTGTCTGACTATAGGCTTTAATAGTACATTACAATCATAATTCTCCTGACTTGACATTTGGTCCAACCTGCTATGTAAATTGGTTAGGAAAAGGTTTAGAAGTTTATAGTTGGTTTGCATACAAAAAATTGTAACATGAGCACTCAGGCTTGCTCTATTTCTGTGGAAACCTCAAACCCATTATTTAATCTATATCACATGGCCAAAATATTATAGAACTACCTGGAGCACTTTGAGTACTAAATTGTAGATGATTGCAAGATGTTTGTAATTACTTTTAAAAATTATAACTATATTATTAATAACTGATACAATAACATGTTTAAACATTGTTTCTACTTGTGGTTTTTAATTATTATCTTATTTATGGTACTAGGTTTATCAAATGGTGCTCTGAGGCTATCTCGTTATGGATATAGCTCATCATCCTATTACTATGGTATTGTGAGGATCTATTATAATTATGGATGGGGTAATATCTGTTATGATTCCTACTACAGTTCTACTGAAGCTAATGTCATCTGTCATCAGTTAGGATATACTGGAGCCTCTAGTTACTCTAGAGCTGGATTAGTGAGGTTAGAATTATGTAATAATCAAACTTTACATTATCTCTGTCTAGTTTATGGCACTGATTCCTATTCTATGAGGATGGATGATCGTATCAGTCAATTTGACTGCTATGAAATAATATTAAGAGTCAAAAAATTTTTTTCAAAATGTAAAAATGCATGCAATATGTTAAAATGTGAATGTTATGAGTTACATTGGAAAATTCTGTGTTGTCTTGTCGATTTATACATTGACAAAGCTCGAGAAAAATCAAAATGTTCAATAGCTTTTCCTTCCAGTGAGATTCTAAGTAAAGTATCAACTGTATCTATATGTAACTGATTACATAACCTTGTCTTAATTCTATTTGAAGCACTAAAACCTCTTTCACAGGGTACGGAGGTAACAGGAATGACTAAAATTATTTGAATTAACTTGGCCATCTCAGGAAACATATCAGAGTGAAGTTGTAGAAATGTAGTGGCAAATTGATCAAACTGAAAATTCTGAAAATTGCGAATTATGAATGGTTGAAATAATTGATATTCACTTCTTAGTTGAGAAGAATCAAGTGGAGGAGGTAAGGAGCTGGATTCAGAGGAAGAGGGACAATAATGTTCAATGATGACTTCTAATGCCTGCTCTCCAAACTGTTCTGAGCTGCATGCAGTAGAAACTGAGGGTGGGTAGTGCTTAGGGTAAACTATCTTAAATGCACTTAGCAAATCAGTGTCTATAAATCTGTTAGATAGATTAATTTTAAGTGCATCAATGAACTGCCTCCTTGCTGTATTAAATGATGTTATAAAGGATGTAATCACCATTGTCATGTGCTGTTTTGAACTGTTTGAAGAAAGGACCATCTTTTTGTCTTCATGTTATCTAAAGCATCAACTGCTGCCAATGACCTTTGGTTGAATAACAGACATGTCAATGTCTGTTAACTGAAATGTTAGAGATAGTTTAGTTAGTATAGAGAGAATATCCTTTACAAAGTGAGTAATGGTGAGAAATTTGTAGGAACAGATACAGCTATGTATACCGATTGCCGTAGGATCACCTTGCTGTGCTTCATGTTCAAAGAAGGTCACTAAAGCTGGAATAGATCTCAGAACAGCATCAACAGTCACATCAAAACTAAGCCATCTGACTTGATACAGGCGTTTCATTTTAATTTCTGGTTCTTCTAAAATTCTCTGTACCTCAGTCAGACCTTCAGTATGTACACTGGAATGACTAAAATAAGTATAAATTGCTGAAAGACTCTTCTGGTACTGTGCAATTGCTGGCACTTTTTTGGCAGCTTGTGAAGAAGCCAGAGCTAATTTATGTGCTGCACAATGCAATGAGAGAAGGTAAGGATTTTTTCTTTTTTAGTAAAGCAGCCACACCATTGTCACACCCTGTCATTACACTGGCCCCATCAGACCCAAACCCAAGACAGTTAGTATGGTTTAAATCATAGTTCTCTGTTACACCACCAAGTGATTCTTCAATGGACACTGCATCACATTGGGCTAGCTTAATATACCCCAAAAACCTGGTCTTTCTTTTCCCGTATTATTTTAATGACAGAGTGTCCCACACAACACGCCCACAACAATCAAAGGAGAGTCATGGTCGTGATTATTATTTTATCAATGAAACCACTTTTAAAAGAGCAGCTGATGCAGTACGTCACTTAATTAATGATGATGTCATACTTATGTCATGATCAATAGGGTGAATTTATTCAAACATGTCAGATATCAAGTTATTGGTATGGACTAACAATGGCTGCTATAGAACAAGTAGCTCAACAGGGACTAGCTTGTGTCACTCATATGACATTAGAGGCATGTCCCTTAGTAATTAATTAATAATTAACTATATATTACAGGGAGTATTGGAATTGAAACAAAGCCACTTTGAACCTCGGTATATTCTTACAATGCCACTGACTACACAGGTAAGCTATGTCATAATGATGTCATAATATTGTTGTAGATTCATGAGCAAAGATTACATACTAAAGATTATTTGACTGATAGTGATATATATGAATCTCTCAATGATGTTCAATATTATCGAGAATATCATCAAGAGAAACCAGGATTCTTTGATGCTACCATTAATACAGGTTTGTTAACATTAAGGATGCCCCTGTTATTAAGTCATAATTAATTACAGATAATCTTCATGATGGATACAATATCTTATGAAGTGTAGTAATGCCATATGGAGGTATATCTCCAGAAACACCTCTCACACTATCTCTCTCTGCCTCTTGTCCAACCACTCAACAGAGCTCAACTTCACTTAGTACATTTGATATTCATGATAATCCAACTACACAACCAACTACAGCAGTGGCCAGTACTTTAAATGTACAACCATCTAACAGTAGTCCCATTCCCATACTTCTAGCACAGTCTTGGTCTCGGCCTTCTAGTACTAGTTCTACTAATGAACGACCACAACTGAAGAAAGTAAGACACATTACTAACTCATGACCACACCCTTTCTTGTTAGTTTGTATCAGATCAAGGGAGGCAACGTGAAGACATCCCTGCAGCAAAGGATATTGTACCCTTGGCAGATAGGTATGTGTGTGGTCTTAGATACATTATGCAGTATCTGTTGATGTAGTAAGGTACAAGATGTTGTCATAGTAACCGAAGAGAAAGACCAGGAAAGTGGTGAAGAAAGCCAAGAAGATTTATTATAGACACCCTTTTAATTAAATGAGGGGGGTTCCTCATTAAGTGGGAGTGTCTTTTGTTAAATAAAGATTCACTGTTTATTATAGTCACGTGCTATTATTTTGAGTTAACTTTAGCTGAAAAAGAGTTTTCTTAGAAAGTGGTGAGTTGAGGGACAGAAACTTAAGTATTAGCAACAGAAAATGAGTTGTAGTGACTTCACTTCCTTTTAATTGACTCCACCCCTTTTTTTCTCCAGGGACCAGCATGTTTGCATTTTTCAATAGAATTATAGAATGGTTTAAAAGTCTCTTTTGGAAGTCAATATGTGGAGGTATTATATATAGTAATATATGTATAATATATGTACCCCTTTATATAGAGCCATTATTTGTTACGCTGGTGTCCTGGAAAGGATTGTAACATGATATTTCATGTAAAAGAGTATCTCCCAAAACGTGTTCAATGTACATCATGTGAGTCATTGACTTGGTAAGTTAAGTGATAGTGTGGTCTTAAAGTTATCTCTATTGTAGTTTCAAATGTGGTGAAGAGTATCATAGTCCAACAGGTAAATTCTTGTTAGAGATGTTATAATTAAAGTTAATTAAATTGTGAGACATTTAAAGAATGGCTAGCAAAATGTGAAGATGATTCTGAGACTGCCAACTACATTGCTGCTAATACTAAAGATGTAAGACTTTGTATAATATAGTGTATCTCTATATGACCTCAAATATAGTGTCCTAAATGTACCACTGCTATTGAGAAAAATGGCGGCTGTAATCACATGGTAAGTGTTACCTAATTATAGTCTAGATAACACACTCTCTTTTCTCCACAAACTAGCACTGCACTAAATGTAAACATGGTAAGTCTATAATTTCTTTCTCTCTGACTTTTGATTTTCTCTTTATTAGATTTTTGTTGGATGCGCATGGGAGGTTAGTATAATGTTAGTTTAAAGTTCTATTGTTCTATAGACTGGTCTGCTCATAATACTGAGTATTATGAATGCAGTCGTTACAAAAGCAATCCTGATATTGGTAAAGAAAAAAACTTCTGCAAGAGCAGCACTCAAAAAATATCTTTTTTATTATGAAAGAGTAAGTGATAATACCTCCCTTCATAAGTGATAATTTATTGTAATAATAGTGGTATAATCATCATCGTAGTTTGTTACTTGAAGAACAAACTCTACTTAAAATTCAAACTCATATTCATGAGAAGGTGGCCTGTGGTGAAGGGACTTGGATTGACTGGCAGTATTTAGTAAAAGCTGCTGATCTATTAAGAAAAGTATATAATCTATTTATATTATATACTTAAATTCTCTCTCTCTCTGTTAGTGTCGTTACACTCTAAAATATACTTATCCAAGAGCATATTGGATGGAAGGAGACAATAAGCAATTAGTGAGTGTGTCAAGTAGCCATCCATTTTAACTCTATGTATCCATTAGTTTGAATACCAGCAGGCTCAATTGGAACTTGAAATAGAAAATCTCTCATGGAAAGTAGAAAGAGCCAATATCACAGATAGAGCAGTAAGTATTGTTATAAATATATTATAATTTAGTGTACATCATGAAAGGACTTGGAGCAACAGATGAATATCACAGAAATACGTCACGTTACATTACTAAGAGATTTTACTATACAATAATAAAACAATAATTTTAATAGGGAAAATAAAATTATGAAAAAATATATTATTGTTAGTTTCATTAGTAATCTCTATTTGATAAATATATTATACAAGTCAAAAATAATGCTAAAATAAATGCAATAATATAAACAATGGCTAATAGAACTAAAATATATGTACCATCATCCCAAGAAGATGGTATAAAAGGAGGTGGTGCACTTGATAATAATACAGTTGATTTAGTGGTTTGTGTGACAACAGATGGTCTAATATCTATAACAGTCAATAGTGCTGTGTGGTAGTCCATACCTATTGTATTTTTAGCAGTACATATATAAATACCAGCATCTTGTCTTGTCACATTATATAATGTTAATATTCCTTCGTGTTTTAACTTCACTTCACCAGCTATGGGTAATAATATCCTATTATCTCTACTCCACACAATAAGAGGAATTGGTTCTCCAATTGCTAGGCAACAGAGATCCACTGACCCTCCAAAGACAGCAGTATAGTTATGAACAAATTTTGACAATTTTTGGAGCAATTGTATCATTAGTAGCTACAGAAAAAACAACAATGTTATTATCTTATGTAGATAGAATGACAAACTCACCTTTCTCACTAAAAGATAACAACACCTCTTTAATATGTGTAGCTTGAAGATTATAAGCCTCACATTTGTATATCCCACTTTGTCTTACAAAAATGTAGTCGCAGAGTTGAGTTTGGTAATATTGAATACAAAGATGTATTGAAAGATAATGGTATATTATTAAAAGACCACTTGAAATAAAACAAGTCTCCTTCAATAACACAATGTAGATCGCATGAAGTATTGACTGGGACATACTGTGCTACCGTAGGATCTAATATTAAGACTTTGACATTAGCTAGTGAGAGAGAGTTAAAGTACTATTATCTACTGAGCTATCCATACCTAGTGATAAATTCTTGTGATGTGATCCCATATTCATTATGTACTTTGCAATAAACATTGGCTGTAATATTTTTAGTACTAACTGGTACTAATTTTATATCACGAAATAGCATTATTTCCTTGTCATCATTGACAGTATTATCATACCAATGAATAGACAATGGATGTGTACCAATACATTCACAATATACAGCAAAAGAATAGTCAGAAGAGCTCTTTGTAAGTGACAACGAGACCACGTGACCTTTATCTAATAATTGTAAAATGGATTATACTACTGACAAGATATACTTACTACCACATTTAGTTTTAGCTTTATTTAAGACTGTTGAGTTGCTGCAACTAACACATTCTGTTTTGCCAGTTTTACAACTGATTTCTGCACAATCTTTAAATTGAGTATCATAAAGACAACCTTTAGTAAAAATACTGTCTCATGTTATCTCATGTCATCAATTCTTACAAGAATGTAGTGTAGAGTTGAAGTCGCTCGAACATAACAGGTCAGGACCAGACCAACGTCTGTCCTGCATGCATGTAACATTCAAACTATCATATTGACAAAGAATGGTCTCAGATCCTACAATGTCCACTTCACCACAGCACTCTGCACAAAATATATAACTATTATGTCAATAATCTATTACCTTTGCATATGGGCACATGAGGCTTTATAGCAGAAACATGAATTAATGAAAGTCCAATTACTTGATAACCTTGTATACAAGAATATTCAATCATTCCATCTATTTCGATGGCATATCCATTGTCTAGTGTCTCTGTGCATGAAATACATAACATATTATCATGATCTTATCTATGTGAACGTAGTATGTCATAACATAGTCACTGTTATTAGCATTAATAAGCAGCTAATGCCTGCATAACAATCAATTCAGACTCTATTAAGGAGTTGTTTTAGAGGATGGGTGAAAATTACCACAAGTCAACAACTCACCCGATATGAGACAATATTCTACTTCCATGTATACCCTCTGAGACAAACAGAACATTATGACGTTTACTTTAAAAACACAGCTACTCACTGATATCCCTTCTTTGTAGTCCAAATAAATGCCTATGTAGAAATTGTTGGTGGTAGTGTTGGTGAAAATGTTTCCATAAATCCTTTCATATAAGATTTATTACATTCAGTAGTGACATACCAATCATTAGGAATATGACTACAATAAAGTGTCCATATTCTTTCTCTACTGCTGATTCTTATAGTTTTTAAAACCAGACCAGATGTGGTTGGGACCACAATAGTATGAAATAGAGTCTCCAGTTTTTTGTTTCTAACCAAAATCCAGAAGAGAATAATATAGTGTCGTTCTCCTCTTGACAATAAAATCTCCATTCTATTCTGTCAGTAAAATAGAGTGAGCAAATATGTCTCTATATTTTCTTACTTTGATTGTAGAACTATTTCTTCCATTTTAATAATAGGCGTGAAGTTAGAACAAATAAATGTTGCATTACTATCTGATGATATATTAACTTGTTGTGCTGACCAATATTGCTGCTGTGCATATAATTTAAGTAGAATTACCAGTAAGATCATTACAGAACAATACATGTGCATGTCTGGAGTGAAGGAAACAATACCTTAGAGATTCATCACCCACTTTAAACACTTATATAATTATTATAGCTAAGTACTTGCTATTTGCATTATCTATCAACTCACTTTGCTCTTTGCCCTGGTGTTGTTGCATGCATTCTGCAGTCTTCTAGCTCCTCCCAACATCTTTGTACATAGGAACATATGGTCAAGCATATGTGAGAGAGGTTTGACTAAGTCAACTGTTGGAAAAGGCCAGCCTCAACACAATCAAAAGACTTCATGTATAATGTTTTAATTAGTAAATAATTATATTAAAAGTTAAAGACTTCTCTGTCAATATAATACAAAAACTTGTTTTCATAAACTATTTTTTTAAAACAAAGTTTAAAAGTTTTCTCTTATGAATAATAACAATAATGTACAATACTACATAATAAATCTATAATTTACAGTTAATTCATATCATGAGGTTTCTAGTAACAGTGCGCCTTTTACTGAAGAAACAAAAGGTCTCCCAAGAGACCATTCAAAGCCCACAACATTTATACTAAAACAAATTAATTATTGCTGACATGCAGTTCTTGTTGTGAAAAGTTTATCAAACACCATCTCATATTACATTAAAACCTCCTCTTGTAACACCCTCAACACGTCAGCATATGTTTTTATTAAAAGAATACACGCACCTGAATCTTGTGTACATGTATTATACTCAATAATTAATACATAATACATGTAGGAATAATACACCCACACACAATTATTATTAATTAATCAGCATAGTCGTTCCTAAGATCGTAGCTTGTTGTATAAGCCATTGCAAAGTTATATCTAATATAGTTCATAACATTTAAAGGAACAATACTATAATGATTACCTATGTTTTCTCGCTCTTTACAAGAGATGGAATAGCAACAAATTTCGCGATCTTTAATCTCACTTAATCCCCTAGAGATAAAAGTGTATCATTCATCCAATTCTTTCTCAAAATATGTATCCATTTGTCAAACTATACATCCATTCATCTTATTTGTTTTATTATATCCCATCCATTCTTACATTCTCTCTATTACTTCTCTTTCCCTCAATGCATTGGGTAAATCAACTTTATTACCCAAAACAAGTACCTACAATAACATAATCGTCAAAATTACAAGATAATTTGTGGGTGTTGCTTATAGGTATACCAGCTAATTGTGGCTTATCAAGAAGACTATGTAGCTCATTTTTTGACGCCTCAATTTTTTCATGGTCTGCAGCATCTACCATATAACTGAGAGAGAACTACAAATTAATAGCAATAAACAACATACACAATAGCTGTGACACCTCTGCAATATCAATCCCACATGCTACGAAATCTAGGCTGACCGCCAATGTCCCAGAGCTAATAAGAAGAGGGAGTGTTCGTTTGAGTTAGTACGGGTTCGCCTACTCTAATTTTAACACAAAAGTACGGTTTTGCCTACGGATACCGTAATTCTAATTAATTTTTTTTATTACTAAAATGCCAAACATAGCAAGAAGTGATAATAGTATATATACAGTATTATGATAAATAAATAAATAAATAATAGAAGTACATATTATAGATACTTATATGATATGATGTTTTGAATTTTTCATTGAATTAACATTCATAAAATTTAATTAAATCTCGTTGTTAACTGTCTACGGCGAGTAGTTGGTAAATCCCATCCAAACATCTTCGAATGTGTTGAGGTATTTCAAAGAGAACAAGTCAGCACAGAGGTTTCGATACAGCAGCTTGCAGCAGGTGCACGTCCACTTCGTCAGAAAAGAAAGCTATAGAGAAAGATTAACACATTAAGGAACTCAAAGAAAGATTTAGCAGTAATGTAATCTCTTTATCAGACTATGTAGTAGGCATGTCTCAACACATTAACTTATAATTCTTTAATCTTTACTTTTCTAACATTAAATTGTACACTCTTTACTTATCATTTAACATTAATTTAACATTGCTATATGTCATAATCATATATTGTCTTAATAAAATTCAAGGACACAATGTTTCTGTTAGTTGTCAGTACAAATTATTAACCTTCCCTAATTCATAGTTAGTTTTCAATACATCTTAAGTTATACATAGTACATCCATTTCCCGGCCTTATCTTTTTTTAATATCTTAAGACAATGCTTTTATATGAAACTAATTTAAGTATGGTGCTCTTGGAAGTAACTACCTTATACATGCTATGAATTTTGTAATATGGGTTAACTTGTCAGATTACCTTTTGAGAAGGTGGTCACATGTTTTTCTATTTGTCCATCCCAGTGGTTTAAATGTTCATTATGGGTAGCTCAAAGAATGCTATTTCTATAAACATATTCCAACCTTAATAGACTATACTTTTATGTTAGTATTGTTAAGAGATCTTTCCATAAGTTCAGGTTTTAATTATTAATCTTATTTTTGTCTAACAACTGACAAAGATATTAAAGGGGAATTCTTTATGTGTAAGTTACATTAGCGGATGTATGACTTCTTTTTATACAAACTCGGATATTAAGGACACGTGTTCTAGACCCATACTAATACTTTAGTGTATTATACAACCTCTATTGTTCTAGTCCCATACTAATACTTTAGTGTATTATACAACCTCTATTTTTCTAGTCCCATACTAATACTCTAGTGTATTATACAAACTCTATTGTTCTAGTCCCATACTAATACTTTAGTGTATTATACAACCTCTATTTGTTCTAGTCCCATACTAATACTTTAGTGTATTATACAACCTCTATTGTTCTAGTCCCATACTAATACTTAGTGTATTATACAACCTCTATTGTTCTAGTCCCATACTAATACTTTAGTGTATTATACAACCTCTATTGTTCTAGTCCCATACTAATACTTTAGTGTATTATACAACCTCTATTGTTCTAGTCCCATACTAATAATACTTTTAGTGTATGACATTTACACACACTGCTTCATTACATTTTATTACACAATAGGCTATGATTATGATATTAATATAATTGGTAATCTGATGTAGTCTTTAAAACCTTTCTTCTTGTTTTGTTGTACAGGTAAATCTCCACCACTTTTGTCTGATGTACCTCTATTTATTAACTAACTCTTAATGAGGTAAATATTTATATTAATTTTTCAAAAATAAATACAACTGCTCTGTAAATTGAAATTAACTATTGGTTTTACAAAGTAAAGGAACAAGTTTTAGAGGATTGTGGTATGTTAGAAGATTTTATCTTTGCACAATTTTTCTAACACTTTCTATTAGCAGCCATCTCGTTCCAATTACAGACATAGTGTCAATTGTTTACAGAAGCCTTTTTGCTTTTGTTTGTGTTTGTATTCTCATGAATAAATCAAACAAAACAGCCATGTCCACCTTAAATGCTAACACCACAACGTAACATGTGGTACCCAATGTGTAATAATGTTCATGTAATAATTTTTCGTACATCATCCAATGTTCAAATTTTTTTAATAACAAAACTTTCCCAATCTACAGTAATTCTATATCATCATATTCATTATTTGGAACAATCATGCCTTTAGTAGGTTGGCAATACTTCATAAATTTAGCATACATTTATAGACAAATACCATACCTAACCTTTACATAGTTTAGTCTTCTTATCAAGATTTGCTTTAGTGCTTACCATCTCTCCATACCTAAATGTTTTAACAGACAGAAGGCTGACCATAGAATGACTTGTCACTTGACCAATTAGTGCTAAGAATAGGATCAGTGAATTCATAGCACTGCGTCAAACTTCTGTATCAACCTGATGTCATAGAGGTCAAAGAAAAAATTAAAGAGTATTATTAGTATTTACTAATTTGGTGTTTGTGTTCCAATTAGGCAGTCTTACTGTCTGGAAAAACAATGTGAAACATGTGACCACCTTCTCAAAAACTTTGTCTAGACATACAACAAACTAATGAAAGAAAGTTAACTTAATTGTCATTCATTACATGTGCATACTTACTAATACTTTAGTGTATTATACAACATTTATATTGAGGACACTGGTTCTAGTCCCATACTAATACTTTAGTGTATTATACAACCTCTATATTGAGGATACTTGTTCTAGTCCCATACTAATACTTTAGTGTATTATACAACCTCTATATTGAGGATACTTGTTTCTAGTCCCATACTAATACTTTAGTGTATTATACACAACCTCTATATTGAGACACTTGTTCTAGTCCCATACTAATACTTTAGTGTATTATACAACCTCTATATTGAGGACACTGGTTCTAGTCTCTACTAATACTTTAGTGTAAAAAACAAGTCATACATCTGCTAATGTAACTTACACATAAAGAATTCCCCTTTAATATCTTTGTCAGTTGTTAGACAAAATATAAATTTAATAATTAAAACCTGAACTTATGGAAAGATCTCTTAACAATATACTAACATAAAAGTATAGTCTATTAAGGTTGGAATATGTTTATAGAAATAGCATTCTTTGAGCTACCCATAATGAACATTTAAACCACTGGGATGACAAATAGAAAAACATGTGACCACCCTTAAAAGGTGTGGTTTAATGATTTATTGAAAAGCAAAAAAATTTAACATTACAAAAACTGCAAGTAAAGATGCTGACTTCTAATTCCCTGCTCTAACTTAGAACAACAACATCCTTACTCAAAAACACACTAGTACATTATGTATATTAATACTTACATTTCATCTTTAACTAATGTACTGATCACCTCGTCAACTCCAATACCAGTACCAAGCTATGTATAAGAATATAAACCAGTATATATATATATATAATATTATATATAATATATATAATATATATATATATATATATATATATATATATATATAATATATATATATATAATATATATATATATATATATGTACAATACATGTTGTACCTTAGTAAAGAAAATGTGTAAGAAATTAGCCTGAGCTAGGTACATGTGACATCGAGAACTTGGCACTTTAGCAATACTTCTAACACTTCATAGATTTTAACATTCAATGTACTATAAGAGAATATGTATTTTTAATCGATTATATTTAAAATGACCAAAATTTTTATAGAACATAGAAGTATTCAAATCCTTTTATAACAACAAGCCAAAAACATTATCAAATAATACTTCAAAATGTTAGGACAATTTTTATAGTCTTGTTTCACATTAGCAAATGATGTTATAAGTAAAAGAAAATTTCTACAATTATCAGAGCCTTCAAATTATAAATTCTCTTAATGTTAGCACTCAAATCTTGAAAATAAGTAATTATACACTATTTGACAATTTTGGACAATACAAATGTCTTGTGTATAAAATAGATAATTAAAAGAGTTAATGTGTTTATGGCATGTGTTGAAGGTTTAATATATATAGTAAAATAATATTAAATTTAAAGTAATGAGGGGCTTGTTCAGGATTAATCCAGTTTATTATAAATAGGAGTAACTTACTGGTCTCCACAGTTAGACATGCCACCAATAGATCAACAACCTAAAGTCAGATAAAGATCAATATACATCTTGAGTACATACAGTACATAAGTACACGTATAGGGTATACAAATAAGTATTATAATATGACATTAAAGTTTTAAAATTCCTTCAAATGTATTTAAAAAACAATTGCAAGTATGAAATATATATGCAAGTAAGCATATGTTTAAATGAATTTAAATTTGTTGCATTCTATAAAGTTATTTATAATTACAATTATTGAATAGATATTAACTTACATGACTATTTCGTAAAAATTTTGTTATGAGTCTTTTGACTATGAGGAGACCTTTCTTTCATCTAATTCAATAGATAATTCAGAACATCTAATAACTCAACCTGACTCCCAAATAGGAAATTGTCCATCAACTTCATATCATACAGTCAACAGAAAAATGTTAAAATAATGTTGCTGCTGTTTTATTGTGGAGATACTCCTCATGTTACAAAGTCTGCTACAAATATCATGGATGTCACTTCATCTCAAATGGCTTACTCAACACAGGTGGCTCCTTCATCTCACTCATCTAGAGAGAAGCATTCGCCATAAATCCCATTCATATTTTGTCTGAAAGAACTCTGCCGATCGTTTTCTAAGCAATGTTTTAATGAAGGGGTGTGGTCAATATTACATACTTTGGCCATGTGATCTGGACAACTTCATCCTCAATGTCTTTCAGCTAATCCTTTCTCTAAAGGTTTCTGCTATCATTGTAAGTTTTTCTATATTTATATCAGTAACTGATTAATCAACATGATAACAAGGGTTACCTCTTGTTTGGCGTCATATCAAAACATTTTAAAGATGAGGTTTCTACAACTGTCTCACAAAATACAACAACTGGATCAGCCACTTTAATATCTAATGAGAGGGGCAGACTCATTAATTAGGAGAAGGAGGAGCATACCAATTTCAGAATACATTTTTACGCAAGTCATGCATCACACAATCCAAGTACAATTCTCCCGTCCCTAATATCACATGCTCTCCACTCTCTTCCACCTAAAGACACAAAGACATTCATTATAATAATAATTATATTACTAACCTTTGTAACAAGTAAAGGATAGCTCATATTAATTTTTTCTTAATCCATCTAACATTTTAGGTAACTCTGATGGATTACTGGTTTCAACAGCTATCTTAATAATTTATTTTGGGCCTATTGTAATAAAATTAATATTATTGCAATATGACCTTTAAACCTCTGACCTCATCACAATCACTGATTTGTGTGATCGTTGCTGTCTTAGTTATTGTAGCATCAACTCCTTCAATTAGAACAAAATTACCAGCTGGGGCTCGATTGATTTCAATAGAAATATCTACCACAATAATAAAAACAACATCAATTAAATAGCTCCACCCACCTTGCCTCAGTAACCTAAAGACGTCCCTACAGGACACACCCTAGAGTCTTCTTCATCTTCTAATGTATAGTTTTCACCTAAAACCTTTACCTGTTTCCGCTATATACTAGAGCATATATCAGTCATATGACAGTCACATGATCACTTACATGTTCCACTAATGACACGTCTGAAAGCATGGAATTGTGTAGCATCTTGTGTAGGATATAATTTAGTGATATGTACCATAAGAGGTCCATCAGCATCACATGACAACATGGCTTCTCCTAAACTCCTCATCAAGAACACCTGAATATGTGTGCTCAATCTATAAGAAATGGATGCACAACAAAGTAAATGGACACATAATAATGTAATGGATACATACTTTTGTCTTAGCTGCATCAACTGGTAAAGGGATATGTTTAATACACATATCAATTAAACCTGATAACATGTTAATAATTATATTACAGATGTAATCTATTAACATACCTCTGGCCCACACCAAGAATCGCTGACATACCAAACGTAATAGTGGCTTAATATTCATCTGGAGTTCTCCTTTACTTAAATATATACCTATAAGACCACACCCATTTAATTAAAGTCACATGATCAATGGTTTCCTTACCAAGTTCGTCTAAAACTTGAGGTAATGTTTTGTATCAACATCACCTACTGTCTGAGCAAATATCTTGTATCTACATAAGGTCACATGACAGTTACCATAGCAACACACTAATGACTTACAGAGGTTCCCAAAATAAATTCAACAAATGTTCTTTGTGAGTCAGTTGAAGGCTGCTTCTTTGTAAATGTATGTCCTAAAATAATCATATTATGACAACATTGTGTTATAATAACTAACTTTGCTTTGTAAAAATAAATATCTCCCCAGAGTCTCTTAGCAAATTCCACTGCTGAGAAACCTCCACCTGTACAAATGTACATGTCTTATAAACCACACCCCCTTCTTACCATACATATCAACATAAATGTTTAGCAAAAGATTCGAGCGTAAAACAAAAGCCATATTGACTGGAACCAAAACAGACGTTGCCTAGCAACAGGGAAATGATCAGACTTTCTGATGACTCTGAGTACAAACTAATGAAATGTACTAATAACAGGAGTCATCTCATAAATTAACTAACTTTAATAAAGTGTTTTATTTCATAGAAAGTATGCTTTTGAGTTATATAAAGCAAGAAGAGGTGGCAATTTTAGTTCCAATATCAGTCAATCAATCTACACAAACAATAACATATAATATACTAGGAACATATAGACTCACAAAGGCTCCTTCGTGAGGCTGAGTTTCCTTCACCACACACACACATATTGTAATAGCTAACTTCTCTTGTACGGCATGTTTTAATAATCTCTCTGTATTCATCATAACCTGATAATATATTAATAATTAGAGTATATTAGTGGGAGTGATTATTATTATCACACCATCACAGAGACGATAAACTGCTGTCACCCTCATCAGAAAAGTTCACATGGCCTATAAATGACAAGTCATGTGACTATTAATATTAACAACATGTTTATCAGTGACTGTCACACATGCAACATAACAATTAATACCGTGATAATTAATCTGATGATATTAATATTAGCCTTATTTTGGTAGGTCATTATAATTATAGTCAGAGAGTGCTATATATTGACCATGACATCATGCTGATCAAATAACCACACCCACTCATTACTGACCTGGAGTATCGTATAAATTAATGAGATATGACTTGTCTTTAGAAATCCGGTAGAACTAATGAGAGGGGTCTACTCTTTATACTAAACTCCACGCTAGATATAGGATGTTAATTGTTGAGGGGTGGAGTCTGACGTACAAACCTCTTGTTCTGTGAACAGTGTATCTGTATATCTCAACTAATAATGAGATAAACCCTGTAGTTATTAATACAATTATATAACTCACATTTTTATTTCCTTCTACAACACATCAGGATGAGTCTGCTCAACTAAATTATCTATAAAACTTGTCTACAAACAAACATGTAAACATGTAAACATATTGATATGTAACACTCACCTTGCCATGATGAAAATGTCCTGCAATAGCCAAATTCGGATTAACTCTGGACTGTCCATTAAATCAGCTAAAAACCTGCCATACAAGTTAAACAGGATTTACAAACCTGTTTAACTCACTCTATTTTATATGTTTGTTGTTGGTAACTCCTTCTCTTGGTAGAGAAACTTTCGCTTTTTAACAGGAGCAATGATTGGTTCTAAGAGGTGTGGTCAGGTTACTATGGTAACAAACATAAACTACCAGTAAGTGGTTTGTGTATCTTCTTCTTGTATTATCGTCTAAAATATGCCCAAATAAGGCAATATTCTAATTAATGCCTACCTCAACATCAGGTCCATACACTTCTTCAGCTGTTGGATAATATTTTTTATCTTCATGTAATACAATAGTTTTGTGTCTCGGGCTTGTGCTTGTAAAGCAAGAGCATCTCACCAATTTCCATACTTCTTCATCACCTTCTCTCTCATCATCCTATACAAGGTCACATGGAGAAGATTATTACAAGGAGACCATACCACCCCTCAGAATGTTCCCCTTCTTGTTCACTCTCATCACTGTCTAACTCAGGTCCTATGTAGTTACCAAACTCGTCATATAATCGCCATCCATTTCAGCACCACTTCGTACTTACAACGTTTTTTTGAAACCACGTGGCGGTGTGGTGACTCACAAACCACACCTTCCATAATTATGGGCGTTTGCTTGTTTTTGAGGTAAAGCTACATACAACTCGCTATGAATCTCAATAACGTGTCTCCAGAAGAAAAGTTAAAGATCTGTCGACGTTAGTTTCATATTGGTTGTTTTGGATTGCCATTTTATTGGTTAATTAACAGTGTCTGGTTTTTCAGAGAAGTTTTTTAAAGGACAATCCACTCAAACTTAGATGGTACGTCTTGCCCTCATCTTCTTGGACTGTTAATATGGTCTTTAGTGTTTATTATCTGGACTAGTGTCTATCAGACACAGCGAGCCGTCAAATGGGAGCCCCTGGTGTTAGGATCTTATTTGTTGTACCAGCTGGGAAACCTTAGTACTCTGTACCTTCATCATAAAAATATATTATATTACATGTCTTTCAGTCAAAACTTTTGCTTTGTATTGTCAAAATTTGAAAAAACTAACTCAACGAAAAGCCTATGATGTAATAGTATCATGTAGATTACAGAGTAATATCGACACAGCTACAGCGATATGCTGTTTAATTTTTTTAGTACTGCAATCCAGGCAGTTTCAATATGAACCTTTGAACTCCAACAAAAAGTATAACTCCCATCCATCTCAACCTGAATTGGAGAAGAGGAGGTGGGTCTAAACAAGTACGTAAACAATAAGAGAATACAACAGATTGCTCACTTACAAGTATCATCTTTTCGTTAAAGACATTAGTAAAGTACATAGTTTTAGGTGGATCTACATAATTATAATATATGTGTATAATCACATAGTAGTAAATACTTACCTCCGTTATGAAATTCTAAGGGTGCACACTTGATATTAGCCATATCTCTATGAATGTGGTATGAACTATAATGTACAAGATACAATGTGGAGCACGTGTTGTGAGAACTAATATAAATAATTAAGAAACAAGTGAAAGATTTTAATCGGAAAATTCCAAAATCTAGTAATACCATTAACTCTGTATGGAGTCTATCATTGTGAAGTAATACAATTCTACTACACCATTCAAAATACAAAATTTAGCTAAAATTTACTTGTTTCAAAATCAAACAGCATCTCTTCTGTACTTGTTCTGCATTAACATCATAATATGGTACTACTGCATATAGTCAATTGAAATAATATAAATATGTAAATTTGATTTATAAGGTGAAATCTTACTTGTACTTATTTTCAAAATCAAACAGCATCTCTTCTGTAGCTTGTTCTGTACTAACATCATAATGTGCTAGTGAAGGGACTATGAGCATCATCTTCATCTGTAGATAGATAGCAATAAAACCAATTAAATGACATAAATATATATCATAATATATATTGTAAAAATATAATAATTGAACTCACTTCCAAGTATATTAACTGTAGCACTAAGTTCTATATCATTCATATGACTGGGGCTACTACACTTGTCTATATTAGTACATGAATTAATATTAGAGTAACAGATACTCTATAAATTACCTTGACTTCTGTTTTGTTGATGAGACATCTGATTCAAGTAGTAACACTTTACATCACATATACTTAAAAACACAAGATCCACCTCAACGCATTATAAGAACACAATAGAACTAATAGTTATAACAAAACTAATGAATAATAAATTATCGTTAACAAAGGAATAATAGCAAAGTTAAATAATGAAGGAAATGTTAATTTTTAATAATGTGCTAAGCTATCCTATTCATTCTTGTAAATAAGTATTATGACCTAATAATTCATAAGCTGATGTCTCTCTTTCTAGGATCAACTTCTAAACATCTCATCATAAATTTAATAAGAGAAGGTATATCATTAAATTCTTTTTTAAATCTTCCAATCTAGAGAAAGAGGAAAGATAGAGATATATATAGAAGTATTACAATATTATTATATTAGGGCATACTGGTAATATCTATGTATATCATTGTCAGTTATAGTCACTTGACTCAATACAGAGCGAGTACATTAGAACTCCTAGGACCAGTTCTCTGGTTCATAGCCAGTAAGAGTTACACACCCATCTAATAAGAACATCAATTAATTCTCATTTATTATATTAATACACTATACCTGAGATAAATACTTTTGGTCCTCCTCATTCATTAGCAGTAATGACATCACGAACCACATTAACACAGGTAATGTACCAGCCTTAAATGTTTGAGGTTTGCTATTACAAATACAAGTTTTGTGTCTATGAACATATTTCCCATTGACAATAGAACAGACACACTTTTATAACCATATACCGAACATTTATACTGACTAGTGTATTTTATTATTACCTGAATATGTCTGCTTTAGTTGTTAATTGGTGGCAATGACCATCAGCACTGTTACCAATCATATGAATATAACCTTCAGGTGATTTGAACCCAATAGTTCCCACTGGTGATATATGATATGTTCTATCTGATGAGGTATAAAACCCTTGCAGTGTATTACGTGCTGATCAGCGTTGTAAAGTCCATCAGAATTAAGTTCTAAGCTAGTCATCAAAATCAGACATACCTAAAACAATATAATCACAAGTCACATATATCTCTATCTCACTCTCACTCATCTTAGTGTACTGTTTTATAGGAGATTGTATTTACTGGACGGCTGGAGGTATGAAAAATGAACGTCATTCTATCCCTAGTTCCCCCTCAAAAGGAAACAGTGAATATCCCTTAAAGTTAATGAAATCAATATAACTTCTTCACCTAAATGTTTATACTGTCAGACTTCATGAGATTCTGTATTCAAAATTTTTAATGCTCACGTAGACAGAATTACTCCAACACCTCACACTCTCTAAAAATTTAAATTACCAGCTGTCAAATGACCATGACTCAGTCACAGTGTCCTATGTTTGAAAACAGGCATCTATAGGGTTAACTAGAACATGGCTTCATACCACATGTTATGCATAATACTCCTCAAGTATCCACAAAATATTGCCAGTAGGTCCATGAGGATGGAATGGATGGTTGAATCAATGGATAATTGAATGGATGGAGGAGGGATATAGGAAATATACTACTAGCATACATTTTATGTAAACTTAAAAAGTTGGTTGTACATTAATATAAAAATTTGTATCTGAGTTCGGACAGATGGTAATGGTATAAAGCAGATCGCAAGTTAAAAGACAGAACTTTTTTATGTTCCTATAATAGTATACTCTTAAGGAGATGTTAAAAAACAAATTTTAAGAAATGTAAGCATTTAAAATCACAATCATTATAATTTTTAAATTTAACAGGTTATGATCAGTCATCAGCGTGATTCAGATCATATTATGTTAGATTTATGTGATGGAATTATTATTGCTCTCATCCTTTGTTCAATGAAACAAATCAAGCCCTCCAAATTTCCTTACACTTAGATGAACTTAAGGTATGTAACCCATTAGGATTTGAAACGAAGTATTCACAAAAATAGGTACTGTTACTACACCTTTATATGAGATATTTTAAACCAATTTTTTCTTTATGCTTTAGGTGCTTTCTAGTTTGTTCTTGGTACTATTGAACCAAAGCTTCGTCAATGTTGTGGATAATATCAAATTGTTAACCTTAGTTAAATCCTCTGTAGTGAAAGACATGGAATGAATAGGATTCTGGATGTTTTTGATTTAAAGATTTGAAGATATTGGAATTTATACATACATAATATTGATTATTAATTGTTTATTCCTTACATAGGACGTTTGTTTTTGATGGTATTGCTTTTGGCCTTTAAAGGGAACTGTCACCATTTGTTCTGCTGACAATCTTGGTAACCAAGAGCTAGGTGGATTTAAATTAGCTGGATCTTCATTTAGGATATGTAGACATTGTCTTGGTACTGAATCTGACATTCAGTCGAAAGTAAGGTTAATATGTAATAACACTATGTATGCCAAACTATAACTTTTAGTTTCGAGATTGTGACTTTATTCTTCGCTCATCAGAGCAATACAATCACGATTGCAATCTAATAGAAGAAAATCCTCAACTAAGTAGCCACTATTCAACAACATTTGGCATCAATTATCGATCATCATTGGAATCATTAAATTTTTTAGTGTTGCTGAAGGTGCAATGATTCCTGATATTTTTACATGACATTTTTTTAGAGGGTGTACTACCTCTTGAATTAAATTGATATAAAAGGTATTGAAATAATTATTTTGTAATTTTTCATGTAGATAAATTATTACTCAGAACTTTATACTTGAAAACAAGTTCTTCTCCCTAAGTGATGTTAATGAGGGCATTCGATGTTTTGACGAAAATCATCCAAGTCCACTTGATCACTCTTGCTTAGTTGATGCTCACTTAAACAAAATGGTGAGCCATAATTTCAGCTGCATTGTACACGTAATTATAATAACTTACAATACAGGTGTAAGTATACCATTTTTTGTACAGCATCACAAATGTGGACCATTGGGGAGGTTTCTTCCTGTTACAATTGCACATATGACAATGAGTATTGGATCAACTATCCTCAGACTTTTGACAATAATGGACATTTTATTTGCACCTAAAGTCAGTAAAGAAGATTGCAGTTACTTTAGAAACATTAATATACGAACATCATTACATGCTGAAGTTGCTATACCCAAAACTTCATGTTACACCAAAGATACACTATATGGTACACATGCCAAGATTAATGTTAAATTTAGTGAATTGAATTTGTTTGAATTGACATAATTATGTTAGATATGGTCCTTTGGTTCAACATTGGACCATGCGTTATGAAGGAAAGTATCGTTACTTAAAACACACAGCCTCTGTCATTGGAAATTTTACTAATATCTGTATTCTTTGTTACTTCCGTCATCAGTTACATCATGTTACTTAAAACTTAAATAAAACTGGATTGCCTGGAGAGAAATATAGAAATGGGACCAGGTACAACTTTTTCTTTAATTTTGTAATGTTTATTGTGTTAAGACACTGTAATGATTTTATACTTATCAGTCAAGTTTCGTAAGCTAGTTAACTATTTTGATTCTTATGTTCTTTCTGCTAGATTCACCACCTTTTGAGACTGTTTCTGAGGATAATTTTCTCACCACCTCTAGCAGAGGCTACACCCTCTCCTAGGTAACTATGGAAACATTACATATGATGTATTTATGATCATCAATTTTTTGTAGAAATCCCAATAGCACTGCTATAGATCAAACAATGCTATACCTAGTACCCCATCATTAGAAGATATGGAAACACAAGGTTTGTCTGTGTTTCTCCCACATAGACAGTAATCATCTCTCTCTCTCTCTCTCTCTCTCTCTCTCTCTCTCTCTCTCTCCATCTCCCTCTCCCCTCCCTCCAGTTGTTGACAATGGTGTGTTTTATCTTCTCAACAAGAACTATTTCAAACAGTACACGACTCTCAATATGAAATGGCCATCCAAGTATGTCTACACACAATAATCATGTAAATTATAATTTCTTTCTTTAGCTTCCTCGTTGGATGAAGCAGAGGATGAATTCATGGATGAGGAGACAGTGTCCCCCAGGAGGTACCAAGAGAGCTCGTTTAGATAGTAGTTCTAGTAGTATTAATTCTTCACGTCTCATCGTCACCTATGAAACCACCTACTAAGAAAACCTCGTCAAGACACATCACCTGACCTTAATGATGTAAGTTGTATCAAATGACCACACCCACTGATTACACATAGATTATATTCAATGAAAGGGTTGTACTAATAACCAATGTTTATTTCATTTAGCCCCCTCAATGGGTGAGAGATAAAGTAGAGCCCACAGCACCCTCTTCCTCAAAAGTAAAATCCCCAGACCCACTAGTTCCTTCTCCCAAATCAAAATTCTCAGACCCTATACTTCATAATCCAAATAATACATCTAATAATATGAATCCAAGATCTTCAAGATCACCATCTAATGATCTGTCACCTCAAACAACTCAGAATCAAAGTTTAAATACCAGCTTTAAAAATTCTATTCAGTCGAGCTACTCGAGCCTCAAGTCCACTATAGTAGTGGTTATCTAGCTAGTTCATCCTCACTTACATCAACAGCGGGATCTTTTTTCTCCTCCTCCCTCCATCCCCCGGTTCTTTTTGATGTATGGAACCTGTAATAGAAGATAGTACAGGTGCTACATTAATTATTAGTCCCATCAAAGGGGGGTCCAGAAGAACAAAAGGGAAAACCTATCAATTTCATTGACCTCTGAGACTGAGACCCATAATAGTAATAACAATAACAGTAGTGAAAAGTCTAGCACTCAAAGTGACAAAAGTGATGGAGGAGAGGGAATGGGGAGGAGATGGGAACAATAAAAGTGAAGGAGAAGGAGGGGACAAGAGCGATAAGGGTGAGGACAGAGGTGGAAATGGGACAAGGTAGTAGTAAGAAGGATGAAGAGAATGAGGTAATCATCCAATCAGACCTTTCCGATAACAGCTCAATAACGTCATCTACTAATTACACTACATTCCAGCTGTCTTCTCCACGTTCTCTAGTATGTACATCCAATGTCACACAAGATGGTGATACTAACGATGGTTACAACAATTGCCTCAACTCAGCAATGCTCAGCAATCATTTCATCTCCAATTGTCTCCTTCTTAGCCTCAGAGTTCAGCAATAGAACAGCCTGGAGACACGTGTGATCCAATACTGCTGTTATCTAGTAATGATGACACACCTGATGTAGTCCTGTAACTAAAATTGCTATAAGTTCTGTTGAGAACATGTCAAATTTAAACCCATCTTGTGAAACTAATTTACCATCTGTTTTCAGCCCTGTTCTTGTACCTACCCTCCTCTGATGACATTCCTATACCAAATTCACTTGACCTCGTTCCCATACTAGCTGCTCCCATTCCCATGACACCTAGTCCTGTTCCCATACCACCAGTACCAACTTATGAAAAGTATTCAGTTATCAAATTCTGAGGCTACAGTTACAACACAACAATCCATGATTATAGTGATAAGACTACACATGAAGCCACACCCTCTTTATGTACCTCTCAATGACAATACAAATAGCAGTCTTAACAAAAAGGGTGTGGTCAGTAATACTGTTTCCCAAGACCCATCTCAATTTACATCATCAGGTTAGTGTTTCTTGAGATGGTAAGTTTTTGAGTCTCTCTTCTTAGGAGATCATTTTCACTTTTTCAACTTCCACAAGGAACCCTGCTCCGCCCCACGTTTACACATAACTCCTCCTCCTAGCTCACAAGAGAAATCTCTACACAATGAGTTGGATGATGTAATTATAATTGAACAGGAAAAAACTCAAGACAAAGAACGACAAAGAATTATTAATAGTAAGTGACTTCTCCTCTAAATACTAAATAATAGTTTATAATTATAGTTAATAATAATAGTTAATAATAGTTAATAATAATAGTAATAATGGTTTATAATAGTAGTTTTATAATAATAGTTAATAATAATAGTTAATAATAGTTTTAAAATAATAGTAATAATAGTTTATAATAATAGTTAATAATAGTTTATAAATTATAGTTAATAATAATAGTTAATAATAGTTTATAATAATAGTTAATAATTATAGTTAATAATAGTTTATAATAATAGTTAATAATTATAGTTAATAATAGTTTATAATTATAGTTAATAATTATAGTTAATAATAGTTTTATAATAATACATGTATTAATAATAGTTTATAATTGCTCTGTTATTAGACTCTAATATAGCAGAAGTTTTCCCCTTGTCCTCCGGCTACTGACACACACCCCAACTGGTTCTATGGTTTACCCCTCTTACACCTGGTAGACTATCTCGATCTCCTCACAAATCTCTATCTCTCCCGACGTCAACGAAGCACTAGTGATAGTGATTTTAAAAATCTCCACCTAAAAAAGAAAGAAGCAAGATGACGAACAAAATGAGACTGAATCTAATGTAAATACTCTACCAGAGCATGAAGGTCCCATCTCTGAGTCTCATTCTCAGGAGAACAGGACTGATTCTCAGATCAGAATGGGAGTCTGAGATAAAGAAGGATGAGGCTCAGGAAAAGATAACTGAGTCTCAAGACAACAAAACAGAGGCTCAGGAGAACAGGACTGAGTCTCAGGTAAATGAGAATGAGTATGATATGGAAACTTCAGATGTGCCCGAAAATGAGTTTTCTGTGCCTGAGGATCAGACCAGAATGAATCCTCTAATATACAGACTGGGAATGAGGATGCCATCCATCATGAGTCCAACCCTGTTGGAAATAATCAACTTATCTTAGTCACTGATCAAACATCCCAGGAAAAGTTTTTGTTCCTCATTTGTCATCAATTTGTATTAGGAACAGTTAGTGGGAGAACAAGAGGAGGAAGGGGTGATCAATTTAATGACAGCTGTCAATTTTGAAATGCCAGTTATCTCAGCTATTGTTGAAAGTGAATCTGAAATATCACAGCTATCAACTTTTGACTTTAATCTTCAAAGTAAAGTCACTATTAATATTGTTTATCTTGTGTTTTTTTATTATTTATTGCCATTTTTGCAACTTTTTCAGAGCCTGATGTAGCTAAGAGCTCTGTTGTTGTTCCTCCTGTAAGTTCTTCACGAACAGTTCCTCCATCTTCAGCTCTGTTTGCTCGCCCAATGCTCATACCATCTTCTGGAACAAGGACACCAATTGATGAGGAGAAGGACAAGTAAAAAGAACATAAAATAATATATATATGTGTGTGTGTGTGTTTGTTACTTTCTAGAGAAACGACCCATATGAGTTTCATTCTGAAGTACCCTTACATATGCCTCTGAGAAGAAGACATATCTCTAATTCTAAGCATTCATCTCAAAACGTATTGTCTACTGAAGAACCTAATTCAGAAATTTCTTCAGATAAGATTATACTTATTGATAGTAGTGAGGATCCCTTGGGATATGGTACAGCAATGGAGACAGTAAGAGAGAGAGATGAGACTCGTGAGAGAATGAAGACGGATAGTAACAATGCAAGTGATATGGACATCAATGAAACAGCCCCTCCTACTGTTGCTCCTCCCCCTTCATCTATAATGCTGCCGCTTTCTTCATCAACTCCCCCAGAACTGAACAAGCTGATTCTCAACTTTCAGATCCCAGTATTTCTTCAAGCTTTAATGAATTAAACAGACAAGTACAGTCAATAGTCACCATGGCAACATTTCATCAGTAGGTGTTGCTCTTAGTGGACCTATGGTTGGTAACAGATCAGAAAGACAGACCACACCTACTTGTATTCCTCCTTCACCTATATCACCAAGCCAATTTTCTTTTTCTTCACCTACATCACATTTGACACCACAGGCAATGAGAGAATTGTGTTCTGCCCATTCTACTTCACAATTTGTCTGTTTTCGTCGTGTTAGCCCCTCCTACTGTTGCTCCTCCCCCTTCACCTATAATGCTGCCGCTTTCTTCATCAACTCCCCCCCAGAACTGAACAAGCTGATTCTCAACTCATTCTTATTCACTTACTACCTGTCGTAACATTATTTGGCGACAAGGGTAAAACATATCAGATGGTGACACATGACAAAATCTCTTTTTTCATGCTGGCACAGAGACTTGGAAATCGTACTTGGAATGACACAAGTTTTTATTCAGTGCAAACGATGTTGAGGATCCAGAAAGAAGCGATCCATACTGCTGACTGTATGTGGACCATCCACATACCAGCTCCTCAAAAGTCTCCTGCATCCAGCCAGTCCTGTAGACAAACGTACGACAAACTAGTTCAGGGACCCTGAACAATCATTTCAGTCCTGCTCCTTCTGCCATTGTCGAATGTTTTAAATTTAATACGAGAATTCACAAATCTGGTGAATCTGTTGCAACTTACATTGCTGAACTTAAGCTCTCGGAGAAACACTGTGGATTTAGAGAGGAACTAAATGAAATGGTACGAGATTGACTCGTGTGCAGTATAATGATAACCACATACAACAGTGTTTGCTACAAGAAAGCGAACTAAAACATACAGAAAGCTTGTTGTATCCTCTATGTTTATAACAAATATTATTAAGATACTCAGATGATAAAAAATACTACAAAAATCAGAAAAGTCAAGACTGCTTATAGGGTACTGTAATTAGATTCATATTACTAAATAAACAAAGGATGTAAATAATTTCTTATCATGTGGTAACAATCATGTCTCAAGTATTTTGTTGTTTTCCACAGGATGAATGTCATAATTGTGGCAAAGGTGGCTGTATTGCAAAGGTTTGTCCCAGTAAAGCAAAGAAGGTGGCATCAAAGAAGACCTCAAAAGGTCAAGCCACACATGCTATACTTACCCCTTCAGACAAAGTGTCTCCACTGCAGTAACTTGTTCCCAGTCAAAGGCAAGACCAACCCAATTGTTTTGACAGTTGTGTGTAAAAACAAGGCAGTCCTTCCCTTGGAATTAGACTTGGGACTTAATTATCAAAGACACTTATAAATCCATTAGTACTGTTTAATGACAGTTGAAATCTACAGATGTTTCCCTTTGTCCTATACATGTCCAAGTGTAGGTGTCCCAGTTGAATATGAGTCACAAGCACTTATCCTTCCATTAATTGTTGTGAAAGGGCATGGTCCAAGTTTATTCCGACCGAACTGGCTTGAGAAAATTAAACAAAATTGGTCTAATATTCACACTGTCACTATCTCATCTGCTTTAGATAACTTATTACAGAAACATCATAATTTTTTTCATGATCGTCTCTACGAGGGTTTCATGCTCGATTACTGTAGATCCTACAGCTCAACCTCTTTTTTCAAATCTCGACCGGTACCATATTACTCAAAGAGAAAGTTGAGAAAAGAGTTAGCACGGTTGCAAAATCTGGGTATTATTGCACCAGTATAATTTTCAGATTGGGCTACTCCAATTATTCTTGCTGTAAAAAGTGACACTAATATTCGTATTTTTGATTGTTTCAGTATCAGAGATTACCTTTTGGCATTTCACTGCATCAGCATTGTTTTCTACAAGGACTAACAAAAGTATGTGTCTATATAGATGATATTCTGATTGCAGGTGTTTATGAAGAGGATCACTTACATAATTTAGGCCAACTTTTGGAGCAATTTGAATCTGCTGGACTGTCTCTGAAGAGGTCAAAATGTGTCTTTATGACAAAATCAGTGGAATACCTTGGTCGTGTCATTGATGCTAGTGGCCTTCACCCACTGAGCAGTAATTTAAAAGCCATTAAAGAGGCTACAGAGCATACTAATATTACTGAATTCCAAACAGGGTGGACTATAAGTGACCCCTGGTCCTGATATTCGTCCTTACTTTCAATGGTCACACAGAATTAAGTATTATAGATGGTTGTATACTTTGGGGATCAAGGATGATTATTTCCGTGGAAGGGAGAAGAAACATCGTTAAACAGCTGGATGAGACTCACCCAGGAGTGAGCAGATGAAAAGTTTAGCTCATTCATGTGTATTGATCGCCTGGTTTAGACTCTGACATTGAAACTGAAGTTCAACAGTGCAAGATTTGTCAATTGCATCGTTCAATGCCAAGTAAAGCTCCTCTCCACCTGTGGGAATATCCCAGTCGACCATGGGGAAGATTACATATTGATCATATTGGTCCTTTTTTAAGAAACTTGTCTCTCTTACTAATTGATGTCTATTCTAAGTGGATGGAGGTCCATGTTGTTCTTTCAACATCTACTGAAGCTACCATTAAAAAACTCAGAATTATATTTTCTATTCATGGAATCCCTGACCAATTAGTATCTGATAATGGGTCTGGGTTCACTAGTCAGGAATTTTTCACTCTTCATCCACTACCCTCCTCTCTTCAGCATTCTAATAGAACCCGGAAAGCAGTTGACTGTTACGCACCTTGTATTTCAATCTAGAAGGGGAGGAATGTTGTAACTTATTTCTCATGATTATTATTTCTTGTGATTATTATGTGATATGTAGATATAATTATAGTTGGTAACTTCCTGTTTATTATGTAGTTTTTTGTGTAAAAATTATTATTGTCATTAGTTCTTGTTCAGTATCTCATGGATCATTCCTCTTCACTTACTACATAACAGCTTATATATATAGAATATATTATACTTATAATATACTAATATAATTATACACTAGAAATAATTAATACTAGTGGCATTGCTAAGCAAATGACAATATCAAAAACACACAGATACTCATTTAGACTATATTACATGTAAAAAAATTTTCCGAATGTTTATATATTTAAGTCATGACCACATACAATTTGAAGGTGCCCCTCAACAGACTTGTGATCTGAATGTGTCCTTTATAATATAATAGTTGGAAGTATGATGGAATATAGCATAAACTCTAAGTCTATTATATCCAATTTAGTTTACTCTATTGCTTTTCTTTTCATATACATGATACTGTTATTACTTGTGATCTGAACATGTCTTTTACAATATAATAGTTTGTAAGTATGATGAAATATAGTATAAATTCTAAGTGTATTTAAATCTAATGTGTTCCTTTTATTTACTTTATTCCTTTTATATCCATATATATGATACTGTTATTACTTCTGATCAGAATGTGTCATTTATAATATAATAGTCTGTAAGTGTCTATTTAAATCCAATGTGTTCCTTTTTATTTACTCTATTGCCTTTCTTTTAATATATATGATACTGTTATTACTTGTGATCTGAATGTGTACTTTACAATATAATAGTTTTGTAGGTATGATGAAATATAATATAATAAATTCTAAGTATATTTAAATCTATTGTGTTCCCTTTTTTATTTATCTATTGCTTTTCTTTTCATATTTATGATGCTGTTATTACTTGTGATCTGAACGTGTCCTTTATAATATAATAGTCGGTAAGTATAATGAAATATAGTATGAATTCTAAGTGTATTTAAATCAATTTGGTTTACTCTATTGCTTTTGTTTTCATATATATGATACTGTTATTACTTGTGATCTGAATGTGGTCTTTTACAATATAATAGATTGTACGTATGATGAAATATAGTATAAATTCTAAGTGTATTTAAATCCAATGTGTTCTTTTATTTAATCTATTGCGTTTCTTTTCATGTATATGATACTGTTATTATTTGTGATCTGAATGTGTCATTTACAATATAATAGTCGGTAAGTGTGATGACATAAAAATAGTATAAGATCTAAGTGTATTTAAATCCAACGTGTTCCTTTTTGTTTCCTCTATTGCTTTTCTTTTCGTATCTTTGATGCTGTTATTACTTTGTACATGTGATCTGAACATGTCCTTTACAAATATAATAGTCGGTAATTGTCATGAAATATAGTATAAATTCTAAGTGTATTTAAATCCAATATGTTCCTTTTTGTTTACTCTATTGCCTTTCTTATAATATATATGATAATGTCATTTCTTGTAATCTGAATGTGTACTTTACAATATAATAGTTTGTAAGTATGATGAAATATAGTATAAATTGTAAGCCTATTTAAATCTGATTTAGTTTACTCTAATGCTTTTTTTTTTCATATATATGATACTATTATTACTTGTGATCTGAACGTGTCTTTACAATATAATATTCGGTAAGTGTGATGAAATATAGTATAAATTCTAAGTGTATTTAAATCCAATGTGTTCCTTTTTACTTACACTATTGCTTTTTTTTCCATATATATGATACTGTTATTACTTGTGATCTGAATGTGTCCTTTACAATATAATAGACGGTAAGTGTGATGAAATATAATATAAATTCTAAGTGTACTTCAATCCAATATCTTTCATTTTATTTACTCTATTGTTTTTCTTTTTTTCTGGTGTTATGATGCTGTTATAACTTGCGATCTGAATATGTCCTTTACAATAATTTATAATAGTGTGGTAAGTGTGATCTAACATTTCTACACAAGTTTGTCATTATGGTAAGAAAGTATTTGTTGTATTTGGTCTGTTTGAATTATGAATAAATATTAAATTTTGTTGGAAGCTTTGTCTTAGCTCATTCTCTATACTACTAAGAATATATTATTAGTAACATTTGTTATTACTACACATTACTGTTAATTGTTAAAATTCTATTATAATAGTTTGTCTATAAAAGTGTCTATTATGACGCAATGATTATGTTTTGTATTGCAAAGAGTTATTTGTATTAGTAACATTATTTCTAAGAATTGTTGAGAGTTGCTTTTTATCTTAGTTTTGCAAAGTTACTAGCATAGTGATGCAATACATTATAACATTGATAACATATATATCATATACAACTGTTTTGATATGTTGTGTTGGTTCAGATTAATGGTTTATTATAATATATTTAGGTGGGATCTACTCCAGTCATGTTAGCACCAAACAAAAATATATAACAAGTGTCCTTTTTAAGTTATTGTCATATCTGTATTTCAATATGACTCACTCAGTTTGTTACTCACAAGTAAATAAGAGATGGTACTTTTTTAAAAGACTATCCTTTAAATTATGGAAATAGCAATAAGTATGCCAAGTATAGAGCTGACCAATATACCAGTACTGTTATCATATCAACACTTAATTATTCAATATCATGCAATGTATTGTAATTTTTAAATACTGCCTCATTTAAGTTTTAATACAAATGGGCCTCTATAAATGACAGGAAGGATATTTAGTTATTGTATTGTTTGATAATAGTTCAGCTGGAGTAGAAGATTTTTTAGATTTGTATTAAATCAAACATGAAAACCATTAAACATTCTTAAAAGTATTACAATTTAAAAAGGAAAGGCACTTTGTTACACCTGATATATTTTTAAAATAAAGATTTAATACCAAGACAGATAATTATAGTTATGACTCAGCTTTTAATACCAATGAAATAACAAACAAAAGAAGAAGTTTGAACAATATAATAACAACACTTAAGAAACTAACACTAACACAACAGAAATGTATCACTTCAATGAAAGGGATGAAAGAATCAATTAATAATTACTATTAACAACGACCAACCTTCTACTATCTACAACATCATAAAGAAACCTAGAAGGAACCTGTTCCTATGAGGCACAGATCTTTTCACTAAATTTAGAGGTTCTATAATCAGTTCAAGTCACTCTGTACCATTGCTCCTTCATTATTGTACCAACAATGTACAAAATTATGAAGTTATTTGACAGTGAAAATGAATACCTCACTTTTTTCATTTATTCTACAGAGGTACTTTACTTACGTTTCATTAGCTACTGCATGGAAAAAAACAATGAAGAATGAAATATGGTAGTCCATAAATGAAATCTTCGAGACTTAACCTGTACTTATATTATAGTCTCTTCTGATATAAATGTAGCTTCATTTTTATATATGAATTCCAATTCAAATCAGTTCTTTTCACTCTTGATACATTTCACATATTTGCATATCAACTCACATTCAGCAAAACCGCCTCTTAGGGTGTTTAATACACAACGTTTGTAATGTACATTTGAGAGCATGTGAGATAATGTGAGACAATTTAAATAGATGAATCATATTAATTTTAATGTATATTGAGTTTTCAGTAATATAATGCATCTTGCAATTCCATAACGAATATTTTTTGCCTCATATCATCAACTATGAATATACTCATGCTCTATCCAAAGTAAAAAAAAATCATTAGTGTGCTTCAAATTTTTGGGTAATTTATTAAATGAAATGCTCAATAGTTTTATTCTATTATAAGTTTATGCAGTTAATTCAAAGAGTATGAAACATCAATGGGTAGCTTAAAAACTGTCTAGTTACACATCTTCCTTGTTTGGTAAAGTCATGATAGCCAAACTGCCTCAGTTACTTGGTTTTATTACATTATAAATACTGAAAAAAGTGACAATAATGATTTAAGGTGACAGGATACTGAATTATGTTATTGTTGTATTATCAAAGTACATACTAAGGCTAATTTTCAAACACCAAGAAGCTAATGATGTATATCAAAGTATAATGCTTATTAAGATTCACTAGCTGTTGAAACTACAAGAATGTGCTTTGTACAGTTAGCAAGATTCATTTTCACCAAAAAGTTTAATGGTTGAGTTTTTTTTCACACAAAGATTTCCATGATGAAATAGATTGAAATCAGAAAACATCAAAAGAAATTAATGGAAGCTTTTTGCAAGTTCGTCTATACTGTGCAGGGATTTCGCCTTCCCGGTAATTATTAATAATCGCTATTAATAAAAAATTATTAATTATTATGATGCATGTAGTCTCTTTGGTTTGTGTACGTCATCTTTTTGGTAACGATGTGTCTTTAGCGAGATTATTTGTACTTTGACTCGATAACACTCGATCCCAGAACTCTGGATCATCTGAGAGAGAGAGAGAGAACATTAATAGTGTCATAGTGATTGAAGTACATGACCAGGACTCTCCTTTTTGGAAGGGACTAACTACTGCTAACTTTGCTCACAAATGAAATATTTATAGAGCAAGAAACAATGATGAAGTGATGTATATAACAAATCTTGTACTAAGTTCAACACACAAAGGACAAACATTGTCACATTGTTCACACATTGTAGTTATGATGTAAGTATCAATTCTACAAACCCATAGAAACTCCTTACCATCAGTGATAAGGTCAAGATATCGGCAACAGGTTTCTTCATCTTCAGCTACTCCCTCTTGGTTAACACGACAAGTTTCACTTTCTGTTTTTGTTGATGCTTTTGCTGCCATTCTAGTTTTTTTAGCTTTTGCTTAGCTAAACGTAACTTTCTATTATCCTCTGCAGAGTTATTCCATCCATCTTTACTCATTGGAGTAGCTACATACACATTTGGACTTGTTTCCTTTCCAGTTGGAGTTCCTTTATCAGCACTGGTTAATGAGGTAGCCCCTTCACTAGACGACCTTATTGAATTAGGTGTTTTGTGATATACAGGAGTTTGCGGTTTTCTTGTTTCAAAGATTGAATAACTTTAGTGTTACTTGATGTGCTATTAAGAGATGTAGAACGGTTGGCAATGAAGTCTTAGCATCCACATCTGAACTGCTCTGCCCACTATCCAAACAATTGTTTGCTTTCTTTTAATAAACTGTTCATTACTCTCTTTCTTTTTTGCTGGCAATATCCTTCAGCTTTTAAAGCATCGATTAAAGGGGTACAACCCACACATGAGTCTGGGTGGTGTCTCCATTTGCTGGGACTCTGATGTAGTGGCATGCATGAAGTTGGAAGGATGAGATGGAGAAGATTATGAAGACGATTGTAACGATATTCAAGTAAAGAAGGATGAAGTTCTCCCATGCACGTTTTAAGTTTTGTTGTTGTTGTATTTCCTTAGATTGCTGTTCCAAAAATGAAACCATCAATAACTGATGCTAATTTGTTGATTATGTTATTACCTGTCTAGGTTGTTTTTGAACTACTTTCAGGAAGTTTTTATCAGCAAGACAATTCCCTAGCAAGTTACCAAAGCTCCTGATAATAAAAAAAACAATATACAACAATATATAGCATCTGTGGTATAACTGAACATAAGCTCAACATATGTGTTTGCTGTTAACCTGACTAACCGTCAATAACAATTTGTATAGTAATAAATATCATTAATACACAATACACTGCTAATTGTAACATTCATGTATCATAGATTACCTTAGAGCTCTCTTCATACCATCAGTCACTGCCTCTTTCCTAGCTTTCTCAAGTGACAAACCTTTTGATTTCATTCCTTCACTAATACCATATCCAACTGTCTTCATGGAAGGCACCATTTTTAAGTTGGACTTTGACAAATGCACTGACTCCAACATAGTACTTATCACCAACTTGATCAACAAAGTCTGAGGAGGCAAATGTGTCATTAATGTAAAACATTATCTGTCTGGGAGAAACCTCCCAGCTTCTAAATATCAATGATAAGCACATCATGTAAATATGAACAACTTATAACTGTAGAATACATCCCCATATCTATTCTATGGGCAATATGGTGGACACATAATATAATGTAACATTGCTGTGACTAATGCCAGACATACTCACCGATATTTTGTTGAGTAACTGAATGAGACCAACCATTAAATCCGAATGTTTCGTTAGCTAAACTAATTAATTGGTGTCCCTCAATATATGCCAACTGTAATGGAACTAGTCACCATTACACAAGAAAATATTCATACTTTTTTGTCCTCCGGTCCAGGTCTCTGACTAATATACTCTGGTCCCAGACTTTGATCTAATGCATATCGAATTGCCTCTTCTTCTTCTACTGAATAGGAGCTCTAAGTGTAATGGTGACATGAAAAGATATGTAGAGGAATCATTAGAGATATCAGAGCAAATTATGTAAAGACTGTGTGTAGAACTGGATTTGGTTTTTACTGTCACGTACTTGTCCGAAGGCAACTCCAACTGAGGGGGCTGCATATCGCTTCTGTTTTAGATTTCCCGCAATTTTCTAGTAGGAGGGATTTTATGTTTGAAACGAGTTCCAGTGATTTCCTGAGAACCCGTTGATCAGATTGCACCGTATTACCACTTATTGGTTGTGTTTAAATAGATGGTACAGAGCAAACAGCTGTATAAAATCATCGAACAGGTATTTCACATTTTAGTAAAATATTGTAATCAATGTCTGTTTGATAGGCCGTACTCAACTTCGTGAGTCTTAGATGATCTAGTCTCACAGAGGAAAGATAGGTGAGTTTATTAAGTTCACACAATATTGTCAAATCAGTCATTTAAAATGTTACAATTAGAGAACTGTCAAATGTAGAAATAGATGAAGATGTAGAGGAGGCAGCAAGAGATCTGTGAGTTTACTTTGATATATTGTTATTGCATGAAATGGACAGAGAACTGATATAATAAGGGAACACCATACCTTCAATGTAAAATCAATATCAATATTTTGGTTCCAAGGTTTAGTATTAATTTCCCAATGAAGTCCGAACCCATGACTGGTTCTTGTCTAGTGTAACAAAGTTGTTATTTCATTTGGTTTAAGTATATCAAGGATTTGGGGGTTTAATCAGTATTGATTTGTCAATACACAAAATTATTTCATTTAGTTCAATTTTAACAGACTGTTTATAATGTAGGATAAGAGTATTCATCTCCAAGGAAACGGACTTATAAACAACGTAGGAAAAGAAAAACGAGCACAACGAGACAGCATATCAGACAGTAAGGAATTAAATATATCATCAAACTAGTAATTGTCTTCCGGTAGCTTTTAGTTGATGAAGAAAAAGAGTCAAGGTGAAAACAAAAGCTATAACAATTATTATCATGACATGTTTAGTTCTAGTGAGAGTCATTACTATATATGGTCGTCATTTAAAATTTGTCTCGTCTGGGTAACACTCCATCACTTTACTCAGTATGCCGTGAATGGGTTGTAAACGATCCACTTGGACAGGGTCACTGTTCATTCTTTGTCCTTCAATACCCATCCTATGGTATGTTGTTATGAACAACAATAAGGATTTATTATTATCACATAGGTGACTGTACCAGACTTAAATGTATACAGGTATACATGATCATTATAGCACGATATTGTACGCTTGTTCTTTCTCTTACTAGTCTACCATTTCCTGAGGTATCAGACACATATCATACACAGATGATAGGCCATTAGTGGATACTGATAATATGGACCATTGTTTAGTAAGTGGAGTATTTTATGATGTTTTGTCATTATTGTGCTAGGATGTTGGTTTGACTAATGATGAAATGGACCCACTTAAAAGAGACTATCTTCAGAAATGGAAAGATGTTCGAATAAAGTATGACTTACTACCTGTTAGATTACTATTTGTCAATTTGATTCAGGTGGAAGAGATTGTCTAAAAAATCTCAACAACGTCACTCAGAAAGTTATAAATATTACAAGAATTGTGTCAAAGATAAAAATAATCTCATCAGCAGATTTTGAGCATAAAAAACAATTGAATTCTATTTAATTAGTAATTATTAACGTAACATTGGGTAGAGAACAGCAGTAGAATGAGGTGCAATACCAACTATGTACATGTAGTCATTTCCAACAAGTATAGGTGGCTGAATAATGGAAACATCTTTCCTACCAGTATAACTCTTAATAAGTGAACCATCTTGACTGGAGAGAGCTAGGATACTTGTCTGATTAATAGTTACATAGTAAACAGTGCCATCTGGATGAATAGACACAGGAAGATGTGAAGGTAAGTCTGATAACCATATACAGCTGAACGCCACCGTAGTTTGCCATCAGGTGTCACTGAGAACACCTGATTACCACAACTACAAAGAATACAAATAAAAACAACATCAATTTTATAATAATATGTTACCTATAGTATCCATTTCCAGAAGAATCTGCTGAGGGTTGTCATCACTTGAGAGGCATTAGTACAGTAGCCTTCTCCATTGTAGAGTATTTTCCCAGTCTCTGCTTCCAGTATTATGATTTGTTTTGCCATGAGCAATATCAGGAAACAAACCAGTGCAACCATAAATGATGCCTGTGGGAGATATTGCAAAGCTTCCATCCTCATTAAATCCCAATGTCTGTTGCCATAACTCCATTCCAGTGACTGGATCAAGAGCAATTAAGATTCCATTATTCACTCCTGGGACAGGAGGGAAAAGAAGGACTTCTTTGTTTTGTCCACATTGAACTAGATAGAGTAGCAGTTTAAGAGGAATAGGCCAATCTAAATCAGAGGGCTAGAGATTTGGACCAAATTGTGAACCTCTTTGAGACTTAATGCAACAAGTGCTTTGCCAGTAGCAAATGAAAAGTGACTCATGAGTCTCAGAAAGCACGAGTGGGATGAGAAAAAGCATGCATGCTATCAGTTTGCCAGATGACATGATCTGCAGTGGGATCCAAGCTGAAAGACGCGAGAGCAATTTCGACCCTCTTGCTGTTGTGTAGAACCATCTGCAAACACTATCACCATTTTGAGTTTCTCAGAGTACAAAGTGTTACTCGTTCTCTAGGTAGTATTCTGCATCTGTCTGTTGCACATCATATTCCCTTAAGACAAACACCTTCAGGAGGGAGAGACAGCTATCACTCGTGATTCCAGTGGGTAGAAAACAAATCCCCTCCTCAGTTGTACAAGGATTTCGTGGGTGACCTATATCTTGTGAGGCTCTTTGTGCAATGTACCACCATCCTTGATTGATAAACGCCTTTAAAAGGAACAAAACTGGTAGAACCATCGTCTCCATATTGTTTGTTCCAAGAGGCTTGTGTAAAATGAATAGAAGACAATGTAAGAAGAGCAACACCAGGACTGTAGCCATCTCTAACAAACAAAGATGGAGGATCTCATTTACACGAGGGTGGAGCTCGTTTTCGCTTCTTATTATGAATAAATGACATACAAATAATACTAGAATGTACATAGAGTTCAGTTACTATATAGGTCACACAACTGTTATAACTTATTTCTAGGATCATTGTGAACAAAACGAGGCCATAGAACGACACTGCCACGGAATAGGTTCCAGTAGGCTCGTAAATACTTCCAGCAGTCTTTCAAGAAGAGAACTGTGGGTTTAGGGAAGCAGCTTGTAGTGGTGTCCCATTATCGCCATCAGATTTTTGATAAGTTGGAAAGAGTATGTGTAAGATCGTGTCATATAGGAAGCTAGTGGGCCTTTCAAAATTGCTACATCACCACTTACAATAGCAACAGGTAACGTTTTTGCAGTCTCTTCAACCGACAACAACAACACAACTTCATAGGCCAGACTACTCACTACATGATATATAAGACTAGGTATTATTCCTGCATAAAATCCTCGTATGCCATCACTATTGTAGATCTCCTTAATTGCAGTAATCAAAATCCATTGTACATAGTTTCTTGTCCTAACATGTTGCGCCATTGTTCGAACGGTGACCACATGAAATGGATGTATTAAAACTTCTACAAGACAATTGGTGACAGACAATGTTATAAACCCTTTTGTAGCTCGGACCAATGTAGCTCGTGTTGTGGTCAAGTTGTCAACATTATCAGGAGTTTCATCTCCTGGTACCTCTTTTAAGCGGAAGAAGAGAGTTGACAACGAACTGACTAATGGTCTGACTAAATCATTTGCACTTCTCCTGCAACATCTTCTATAATAGCTGGTCCAACTCCACGATACAAGCTCCTCCAGCCTCTCTCATTAGCAATACACTACGACAATAGCCTAAAAACCCTGGATAATAATAAAAATACTGACGAACCAAAAAGCTGTATTTTCTAGTAGGTGGAGCTGGCCTCATAGCCAAACTGTATGAGAGTTGTGACAAGTTTGAGCGGGTGTACTACTGGAGCACGTATTACAGCAAACAGCATATGGTCGAGAAAAGATCTCTCTTTAGTATGCCTAGAACTTAAGGACAAATTATAACACAATATTGACATTATAGAATATTACAAACTTACTCAAAAGAATTTCCTAAGGCTGCATTGATCATATTTGACGCATTTCCCAATTGTCTTTCCAACTGTTCTTCATTCCCTTCATTGGCTGCCATTTGTAACAGTGAGTTTTATAAAAGCAAACACGTGTTTGAGACCACAAAACGTCCCACCGCCCAGTAAGCATTTTCCATAATTATTCTGTATTGATATTGACAGTGTTTGTACAAGCTTCCCTCTCTTGCATGTGCAAAACATCTGCTTCTGGACTTGACTCCTGCAAATGATGAGCTAAGTCTAGGCATGTACTGAGATTGGGGGCATTTAGTAAAAATCATTTTGCTCATTTTAGGATATAGATTATTGTCCACACCCAGTTCCATAAGACCATATAGAGATTTTTAGAATAATGACTACAATAGTCATTTTGGCCAGCCTTAAACCCAAAAACAACACCACAGAAAGTGTATAAACGTCGCAGTTGATAAGAACAAGTTTATATTGCTCCTGATGTAAAGATGTCAGTGATATTGTTAATGTCTTTTGTCTGTTTGTCTACTCTTACTATGGCTCAGTTTCCAGTTACTGATGGAGTTTAATGATTATTTTGCAGTTTCTCACACAATGGCCCATTTCTCCTCGTACCCATCAAAAAAGTATGACACTAATCATGAAATACCGGTCCATTTGATGTCTCTGTTACAGTCAATATTTTTGTTATCGCACTAAACATGAGAATGATATCAGGCTTCACACTCTGTGATCCAGTTTTTGTACGTCGAAGAAATCTCAGCATCTTAGATCGCTCTGACACACATATCCTGTACTTTCTCAACACTCCTGGTCGCCTACGTGGAGCTAATCATGTCAAACAGGTATGAAATAGTTATAACTGAATTGTCTTGAAGCTCTTTGTCACAGGTTGATGTGTAGATGGCACATTCGATGTCCAGCTGGACAACTCATGTACTATGATATTCCTGAACATAAATTACAAGATCCAGTAATAAGTCCGTTCTTTCCGTGATCCCATTTGTCTGGATTATCTAGTATATCAAGAGATTTTGGTGATCAGATCACATGTGGCACCTTAAATCCTCAAGGCGACTTGGAACCTTCTCGTCTACTGTTGAATTCCGAAGCAACAAGTCCATTAGAAGACCAGGTTTCCGGATGCATGCAGTTTGTTTTGATCCCAAGAGTCAAGATGTTGATGGATGTACAACTACTAACTCAAAGAGAGATGCCACGGAAAATGATATATTTGTCCAAAGGTATATAAAACTTAGACATTAATTTCCTGTATATGTATAGTTTGGGTAGGCAGTGTGGATAATATTTGTATAAATGATTTCACTGTTTGTAGGTTGAGTGTACTCAACACTGCCTTATATTGATGGTATATTTGTTGTAGGTATCTCATCAAAGAATTGAAGAAGTTTATAGCTACTATGCCATAGGGATATAAACGCAGTCAACCTAAAAGTCGCTTTGAACAGAGAACATTGGACGTGAAGCTGTTGGTGGTTTACAGTCGCAAGACAGTCATTGTCTTCAAATATGACTATGTTTTTTTTCACTTTCAACGACATTACATCATTTCATACATACAATGAGTTTGAGGGTGTCACTAGTTTTTATGATATTGGTAACAATACTAAACAATTTCGTGGTTTTGGTTAGTACATAGTATAATAACATTTTACGAATTTTGTTTACAATGTAGGAGTATTAACTATAGTGGATGAGACAGGATACTATGTCATATTTGGTGTTGATCCTAGGTAAGTTAACCCAACCCCTTGATAATCTGTATCTATTCTTTATTCAGTTTCTTCCTAATACTCAAGAGCGTAAGATGATTAGTACTTTGTTAAATGCTCAAGAGGCAGTAATAGCCATTGATGATGATCCAATACCAGAGGAACAAAGAAAACAAGGTACAATAGTGACATAATAACAACAATTGTCAGTTGATTATAATAACTAGACCCAACTCGTAATCATGGAAAAAAAAGATGTAATGAACGCATTGTATAATATTATATCATTAATTAAATTAATATAGCTACTGATCAAAATAACATTGGAAAAAGACCAGGTGAGATGTTATGTGTTGAGTGAGGTCATTTTATATTTTTTTTTTCCTATAGTATGCTGGACAGACTAACAATATATCTCCTGGTGGCAATAGCCACCAGCTCAGTCTGTCAATAATTCATGTAATGCTATATTGAAGGCAGTTATCACAAGCTCTTTTAAAAATGCTGGAGTGTAAAGTGATTACTGTTATTATGATACTTGTATATTTTAGTGATATTATTGAAAACAACAAAAATTATTTACCAGGGTCACTTATCACTCTTGCTATTTTTTCTTGCTTAAATGGAAATGGTTTCAATAAAAATATTCCTTAACCATTACTAAATATAGAGTGTATTTGTTTGTTCTAACGTGTTGAGAGTAATCTCTTCTTCTTCTCTATGTCATTCCTCGGCTCTTTGTGCTTTGGGGAGCAGCTGTTCCAGGAGGTGTCGTTAAAACTGTGACAGTTTTGCGACTTCACGTTGGTGGAGCTATATATAATAATAGATATATAATTATTATACAATGAGTACTTACTCCCTTTATAGCTCTTTGTCGAAGTTCTTCTTGCGTCAAAGTTGTCCTTCCATCTTCATTGCTATCAATGCTGTATTCAGAGCTAATGAAAACAAAACATTAAAAGTAGTGGAAATTTAATGAGTTTACGTTGTAGAAGGTAAAACTAGAGAGGGTGATTAAGACCAGGTAGAGAACTACGTGTCATCAATAATTGTGCAATGGCATCAGGATCATCAGATTCCTAAAGAGACAGTACAAACTTAATGATATATTGCTCTAATCTATTGTTACTTTAGCTTGTAGGAAGGTTTGAAGTTGTAGTAATTCATTAGTTCTCTGTTCAATGAGACCAAGATATTGTAGTAAGGTTGACTCAGTGACACCCGCATGACCACCCAATAGCTCAGTGATAGCAGTACTATCACAAACCAATCTTTGAGAAAACAGATTCAATACCTAGCATATATGAAGGATATAATATGTATATTGTCATATGATCACATGACAATCACCTGATTTCAATTGTTCCAATACACGAGAAGACAAACTGTATGTGCTTCAGATTATTTTGTATCCTTTTGCGCGTCATTCAACTCCATTTCCAGACCACGAAATGGATTGTCTTTGCTGTTCAAGTGATACACCTTCCCGTTGAAACTGGTTTATCTCCTCATTTAAACCAGTAATAGTTTCTTGTATTAACTCCATACTACCACTGAGCTCATTGACGTAGTTGAAGAGGGCAAAGTTCTCATCTTCCACTGGGGAAACAGGAATTATTAAAAACACAAAAGTGTCAACATAATATTTTTCATGTCATTTCAATAGAATGTCATTTTTCAGACACTACTGAGTGACTATTGAGTCTGACACATGTCAATAGACAAACACTTACCTTCAATGAACCGACTGACAAGATGATCAATATCTGTAATACCAGTAGCTTCCTTGATGCTCTGGAAAGCTTCTTCATAAGACTGCCAGAGGAGGTGACAAAACACTCACTACACACCCAAAACATACTTAACTCACCATAACAGTACGTTCTCTTTCTTCTGTTTTCTCAGCAACTACAATGGAAAAGATTTAAAGCATGTTTTTTAGAATGCCATACTTTTGCGTCTCCTTGTAGCTTCTATTTCACGATGAGCTTCAGCTCTCTCTTGGTCTTTGCATGACATGAAATTTTCTCAATCTTTGATCATGATCAATAACTCGAATCAGTTCCTAAAACAATAGTAATAGAGTTAAACATAACATAAACACTGATCAAAAACAAGTTAATAATATCAAACTGTACCTTTAATTCCATTTGATATTGAGAGAATTCTTTATCTGCTTTGTCTTTAAGAGCTAACAATTTTACTTGAGCATCTTCTCTACATATTGAGAGAATAATACAGAATGATAGTATGTTATATTATACCTCGAGGAATAGGCAGCAGTAGATTTCTCAATTACTTCACTATCTCCCTTTTAAAACCAATAAGCTCCTGTATTTTTGATTGTTAATTAAACAATAATATCATAATGACATAATTACTCTTTGTAATTTTTTTCTGTAATCCTTCAAAAACCCTTTTCTCCTGTCTGAGATGATCAATTAGATTGCGTAGCTGGGTATTGGTTGCTAAGCAGTGTTGAACCTCACAAGAGCCTATAGACATATCAAACTGTTCGTTAATTTCATTTCTAGCTAGACTGCTACAACAACTACTACTAAACCTTGTCCAATCTGTTTTCCATGACTCGAAGTTTTTTGAACAGCAATATGTTGTGCCTGGCTCATATGAACACTAGAATAGAAACATAAATTATTGTCATATTATCATGTAACCATGGAGACTGGACTCTTATTTTGGTGCTTACCCTCCCATATTTTGTCTTTGTTTATTTATGGATTCTTCTAATGATTTAGTTTTACCATCCAATTCTCTTATGAGCTTTTGTTCTTCTGTGATCTGTTCATAGTAGCAAGCTGTGAAGAGAGAGAGAGAGAGAGAGGAGAGAGAGAGAGAGAGAGAGAGAGAGAGAGAGAGAGAGAGAGAGAGAGAGAGAGAGAGAGAGAGAGAGAGAGAGAGAGAGAGAGGGGAAAGAGTTGACAAGCAGAGAACTGCAAAAGTATCTCTTACTGTACTTATCAAGGAGTTCTTTAAAATGAGTGGAGACATACATATCCTATTAAGACAGTACTAGTAGTTTGAAATTTATTTGTTTGTGTTACCTTTAGCTCATTTTGAGTGCTAGAAGCTAAGGACAAATTTTTCTTTAAATCTTCATTCTCTTGATTCAAGGCTTGTATCATAGCACTAGGAAATAAAAATTGACTCCAATACAAATTATTTACAATTATAGTAATTGTCATAATTTGTCAAGTTTGTTTCCAGCTGTGACTACAACACTGTTAAAATGAGCTATGACTTGTTGAGTATTGGTGAATTCAAAGTATATATATATATATATATATATTATATATAGATAGATAGATAGATAGATATAGATATAGATATAGATATATATAGATATATAGATAGATATATATATATATAGATATATATACATTAACTTTAGTCTCATTCCTGAGTTTAATAGCAAGGTCCAGGAACGAGACCAAATAATGTTCTATTCTCATTCAAAATACTTACACTTGTTTCCTCAAGACATTGTGTGCCTGATCAGCATAAGACTTCTTGTTTCCTTCACTAACTCTTAGCTTTCTTTGTAACACTGCTAAGTCTTCTCGAGCTAAGTCATAATAAATAGAGTTCCTTGTTTCATGGCTTACTGACTTACCCATTGCATCGAGTTCGGCCTCACTACCTCCAGATGAAGGTCTTTGTTGCTGTATTCGTAGCATTTTTAAAGACTTTTTTCTAGTTCTTCCACTAACAGTTGTCAATTGGTAGTTAGGTTGCTAGGTAACGGATCACGTGATTTACGTGCCACCACCCGGCCGGGTTGTCCGCAAATTCAGATACAGATTTTATTATAAAAGCATTACAATATAATTGTTAGTGATATAATGGTTGACCAATTTATGAACAGACTATGGCACCCACAGCACCAAGTGTCTCCTTTTCATAAGGAGAAAGATGATGAAGAAGAGATGGGAAACAAGGTTGTTGAGATAGCTCAGTTAAATAGTGCACAAGATGAGACTATAACAGAAAATAAATTGTAAATCATTAATACCAGGGACATCCTCTCACATGTAAGTCAACTTTAAGGAGAGCTTCATCCTTCAAATCAGGATCATCTGTTTCATCATCCTCAAAATTTACTTGGTTTCCTAGTAACATTTCTAAAGTATTAACTGTATCATCAGAATCAGATAACCAAGGTTCATCCACCTGGGAGAAGACATTATAATGTTATACTACAACCTTAATTAACCTCATCATCTTCTACATTATCTTCCATAATATTCTCAATTTGAGTACGTAATTCTTCTATTAATACCTTCAACAATTTCACTGTAATGGAGTCTGTGTCCATCTCTGTCCTGAGGAAGCTTTCTTACTTCGTGTTACAATACCTGACACATCAAAAACAGAATAGTTACTTATAAAATTGGAAACCTCAATTACCATCACTAATGCAGAGACTTCCTCTTCAACTACAATGATATTATTTAATCTTTGATCTCCAGTATTGACACAGTGCGAAAGAAGCAGACAGAGGGCCATTGTACTCACTCGTTGTTCATAAGTACCAAAGAAAAAGGACTACAAGATAATAAATAAACACATTGTTTACTATCCTAATACTTACATGTCTAACACACCACTCAGTAACAACATATTCTAGTGCTGGTCGACCAGATGGATCAGGAACTTGAGAGAGAAAGGACAGAAGTCCTTCTAATTGTTTGATTGGATGCTAAGTGAGCAAAGACAACAAGAAGAGACTGCATGACACTGGATGTCTGAGCCTAAAGAATGAATTCATATCATGTGGAGTAATTAATCTCTTTTGTTTTGTTAGAACAATTCATTTGTCATTTCTTTACTGTCACTCAATTACTATTATTATACTCACTTGTTGCATTTTGCTTAGAACTGAGCGTAACAACAGCTCAAGGTAATTCCTAGTGCACTACCTACCTACAACAATGTTATATAACTTAATTTGCTGTGATGTGTTTACCTTCTTAACAAAAACAATAATGAGCTTGTAAACAAATGCAGCTGAATATTCTGGTCTAGCAGGATCTAATAAATGCATCATAACTTCAGCAACATATTGTAGTCCAGACCGTCCTGATTCATCCACCCTAATGAGTGTGAGTGTGAGTGTGTGTGTGTGGTGTGAGAGAGAGAGAGAGAGGGAGTGTGAGAGAGTAAACTCGTTAGTCAAGGCACCTACCATTCCATAAGCTGGTTAGCTGCCACAGATAAGTATGCTCTCACACATTCTCCACCACTCTGAGGGGATAATTCAAAAATAATTATATTTAATCAACATTTAATTACTTGCAAGATTGCAGGATCTTCAGATGTTAATATCTTATGAACGACAACCTTGAACAATTCATTCATGAACAAAGGTGGAAGAGGAGGGGTACACCCTCTAATAATGATCATTCTAATATATCTAGAGTAGACTGTTAAAAAGATTACAAGTAAACCAATGTATTAACTGATAGTCTTACCGACACCATCCCTAGTGGTATCTGTGACTCTGTAGCTGATAACAATTCAACAGCAGTAGGTAAAAAGGCGACTATGGAGGAGAGGATGACAACCTCTATTATTTTTGATAAACATACAAACAAGTCCTCAAGACAAGCACTGATAGAAGGATCTAGAAGAATGAATGACCTTCAGTGATCCAGCTGTTAGTCTCTGTAGCATCTGTCCATCCATCTGCCTGTATATCTATTCATCTATCCATTGATATATTTATCCGTCCATATTACCATGAGAAAACTTGAGGAACAATGCCAAACTTAGCGGTATCAATCTCTCAACATGAGCAGCTGTAGTAACTTCATCAATCTTATAGATCTCTTGATACAATAGTTCACAAAACCACTTTCACTAACCTGACAAACTTGTTGTAATGAGTCTACAATAACAAACAGTAGATCTTCTGGAGAATCAGATGCCATATTACAAAGTTCAGATATAAAATAAGAAATATAAGGAATAAAAGAGGTCGGTGGTCAGTGTGATTCAACTCGTAGCAAAAAACTAGAAAAGACAGTTCAAAATCAAACGGAGTGATTTTTTAATAAACTAACTAGTTACTAGCTTTAGCTGCCATGACTCTTACCACTCCATGTTGAGTAGATTGTAAACCTGATACTGTAGCTTGTAAGCATCTAAAGAAAGACACATACAACAATGAAAACACAATTGTAAATAGAGAATGGATGTACTTTTGAGAGTCTCTGTATCAAGCTGAGCACTCATTTTACCAGCAAGCCATAAACATCTTCCAGTGAGGAATGGAGATGATACTGAAAGTATGTATAGAGACAATAAATCAATGAAATAGAGACGAGTTACCAGAAGAGGTCAGATCAGGGAGGAGAATATTATTGGCAAACAATTGACTATTGAATTGTACTAACTGTTGTTTTCTACTCTCAATAATTATTGCACCAATTATTAGTAGACATGCTTCATGAGTCTACAATAAAAATATTGAAAAGATATTAAGTGTTCCACGTGGTCCCTCACCCTCCACCAGTCAGTATGGCTTTCTGTGTTGAATGAGTTAAATGTCTATCCACAGCAGTGTGGACAGCTTTATAAACAGCATCTTCAAGTGATTTCTCCTCTGAAAATTGCTATATAATCCAGATATAATGAACATCCATCAATAGAGGATGATGATAGTAGATAATAATCAACAGATAATGAACAGCCATCAGATAACTAACCATCAAAAGGTCATAAGCTGCAAGTCTGACAGAAAAAAGCCAGCTCACTTTCATCATCTTCCATAAACCGACACACATCATTTTCCCATACAAGTACCTATTATAACAATATAATATATCTGTTATGTACAATAAACTGTACTTGTTCTGAGGTGATCTGTGTTAGAGTAAGTAAGTGATAAAATTAGTTCAGGGAGAATGGGAGGAAAATAACTGAGGTTGACAACCATAGTCCAAGGATTGGCAATAAATTTGAAGATAGCAAATAATACTAAAGGAAAATAATATTATGCAAAAAAAAATAAGACATTTATGTACCAGAATCAAAGTTTGATGGTTTCTCCATCACTGTCATACACATCTACTAAAGTACATAACTAGTAAAATGTTGATTATAATTGATGATAATATTCTATCCATTTGAACATAACTAGTAAAAAATGTTATGGAATTATAATATTAATCTATCAGTAATCTATCAGTAATCTATCATTGATCATGTTCAACTAAGTGGTGGATACAGGTCAGTACTAGAAAACCAATATATTCCAAACTGGAGTAACAATGGTCATAAAATGAGGTCTGAGAAGAGCAGGAAAACCATTCAATGAGACTTCCAAGTACAGTAATGATCTCTTTACGTAAGCCTGGATCATTGTTAACATCATCATGACTAGTAAGCATTTGAACAAAATGTTCAATGTATGAAGGTAGAAGAGGAAAGAGAAGATTATATACAGCTTCCTGTAGTATTGGTAAAATAAAACAGGTATTATAAATATATGAGTAAGGGAATGAGAGGATCAGACTCACAGGGACAAGATCAGACAGGGCATGAATCAGCCGAGATAAAATTCTAAAAATATTCACAGCTCTGCTCCTAGTACGAACACTATACAACTAAATATTGGTATCACTAGTACATTGTGTAATGTCATTTTAGAGATACCTGTGGAGTACCTATGACTCTTTATAATTGAGGTAAAATAACAGGGCCAACTTGTGGGATCTGAGTATCAGATACTTCATGACAAAAACTCAGCAAGAACACGCATGGTACCATGGACCAGATCAGGTGATCCTGTACCTAGTCCTACCATTAACTGGTCAAACAGGTTTGGCCAGTTATCAGGCCAGTCATGTTGAGCAATAGCAGAAAACAGCATATGCCTAAGCACAACAAACAAAATGTCACACCTATAAATCCAGTCTGGAATGAGACTACACTACCACTGCATTTCTGATTTTACTCAAAGAGTCCCCTAATCCTCGTAACAAGATGTTTCTGATAGCTGCCTTAGCTTCTTCTCCAGGTATTGGGTCACAATATTCACCAGTATCAGACCAATGATTCTTGACATATTGTTTCAATATGACAGATGCTAGCTATAAATATATAAAGTTCATTGAAAGATTGGTAGACACTTTAAACAAGTATAACTAAACCTTCATTTTATGTATAAAAACTAGTCCAATGATATATAGTTAGGTGTGATACAGCCATGGAGGTTGAGTTTGGTCATATCATGTCAATATATACAATAGCACATGAAATATCGAAGGACAGAGCATTCTAACTTGTGCATATTGAGAGTATTACATGCTTACATTCAAATACTCTTCCTGTTACTGAACTACTGTGTATTGAAGATATGCAAAAATGCATCGTACTTGCTATGGACTAAATATTAAAAGTCCTTTTCCTGCATTTATTTATTGCTAACCTCATAACTATGTTCCTATAATGCAATATCATAACATTAATTGGGATAGAGTGATGCAGACTTAATTACGCAGTACAATTAACTACCTTTGATCAAACAACCTGTATGATACTATGATACATGTTGGTAAGCTTCCTTGATAGTTTAATACTCACTTGTCTGTATGGTACAGGTCCCTCAGTTTCTAGTGTGATTTCTGCCAATACTAAGCCAAAATCTAGTTAGAGATGAAATACAAATTGGTGGGCGTGTACAACTAGTAAAGTCATCATTGACCTTCAGTGACTTCTAATGCTTTTAGCTCTTCTTCAGCATCTTTTCTCTGTTGCTGGTCTCCACTGAGAATGGCAGAAAAACAACTTATCACAACTGTCTGCAAAGCCTCCTTTTCTTGACGTGCAGCCATGTGAAACCACGCCTTTTAACATTCTTATTAGAGCTCAACACATTTTCAAACCAATCCTCGTGCATTGTTTCATTTCATGATTTTTATTATTTTTACGAGAGAAATGGTACAGAAATTATACATAGATTCCAAACCCATAAAAAGTAAAACAAGACACCAAAACCAGTAAAGACAGAAGCCCACAATGACACCAATAGCTCCTTCATCAAACTTCTAGAAAACTTTGTGGATGTCACTTCATATCTTAATTGGTATTGAAAGTTAAGGAACATAATATATATTGCACAGATTATGTTTGGTAATTGGTTTATCATTGGATACACAAAGAACCAAGCCATGAAGAACAATCCAATTCCCATATAGAATTACTGCTAAATGAGGATAGACTGCTGGATTAACTGGACTGACATACCTGTTGAACTCACTAAGATCCTGGAGAAAATAGATGGGTATTAATTAGAATAAATTATCTATCACTTTTGCATTGTACTTTTATCATGAACATCAATTATTTTCTATTTTTAATAGTATAGTACATAACACTTACCATGAATATTCTTTCTGAATGAAAGAGAGAATAAATTACAAAGGTTGAAACTACGGAGGCGTGGTCTTAGCTTAATGGGTGTGTCTGCGCATGCTCGGTATACTGATAAGCTCTACAACCATAGAGGTAGAAAATGGTGAGTATTTAACTTTTCTGTGGCCCTTTTTAATAGTCCAAAGTAGAAAGTATTGTTTTAGATAAACCTTCTTTGGAAATGTGTTGTATGATTTATTAGATCTATAACATCTGTCCTTATTGCAATATTCATATTACAATGAATTCTATTGTAGGCAGCCACTCTTAAACCATATCTTAATGCTGTTCGGTCTACTCTAACAGCAGCATTATGTGTGGAGAAAACTTTGAGTCTCAAGTAGTGGAAAGACATAATAAACCAGAAGTTGAAGTTAGGTAAATTGATAATACCAAATATGGTCATAACAAATATAACCAAATGGAGACCGGTAATAGTTCAAATCTAGTGATAATAGTGTACTAATTATAGTGTGTGAGTTAATTACTAAAGTAAGGTGATTTTTGAGTATAGAGTTTGATATGTAATGATTTTAAAATTTAGTCACAATCACATGTGATCAACTGAAGGTCATTGAATTAATCTTCTCTGTTCTCTTATAGGAGCAGTAAAAGAATTGTTATTGACTCCTGTTGTAGTCAGTAGGAATGAAAAAGAGAAAGTACTTATTGAAGGATCTGTCAATTCCATTCGAGTTTCAATTGCCATCAAAACAGGTTACTCGTAACATCTAACATCTTTGTATGTTCTGAACAAGCTTAACCAATGTAGATACTGTTTTAATATTTAATATGTCCACCTCTTTCTCATGAACATATTGATTTAACTATTTAATATAATGCTATAAACAGTCTATATAAAACATAGTTTAGTTCTTGTGGCTACAAACAATGTTATTTCATGTTGCAAGCTATTTAATAAATGCTATTTCTCTTAGGCTGATGAAATTGAAAAGATTTTGTGTAAAAAGTTTATGCGATTTATGATGATGAGGGCAGAACATTTCTTTTATACTCGAAGAAAACCCAATTGAGGTCAGTCCATTAAATTTCTCAATACACAAATTTTCTCTTTTAAATAAAGAATAATGTGTAATGATATAACTAACTCTAATGAACTAAATTGTTCCTCTACTGTCTTCTCTAACATGTTATGTTATGATATTGTCATGTGTACATCATATGACAGTGTTTGTTAAATAGTTTCAGTGTAAATACTTTCATCTGTTTATAAATAACTCTATTATATTATATGTATTTATATTAATTGTTGTTTGTGTCCTTTATTACACTAGGGGATATGATATTAGCTTTCTCATCACTAATTTCCATACTGAGCAAATGTACAAACATAAGCTTGTTGACTTTGTTATACAGTAATAGAATAACATTGTTAATATTGTTCATTTGAATGCCACACTTTAGTTTATGGAAGAAATTGATAAAGAGATTAGTGAGATGAAAATATCACTCAATGCTCGGGCTCGTATTGTTGCAGAAGAATTTCTTAAAAATGTAATTACAAAAGCTATCATATTACTTTTTTACTTTTGTCTCTCTCTTCAGTTCTAACTATCAGGTCTGACTGTTAGCTGTTATTAGTTCTCTTTACTCAGTTGTACTTGTATGTTTGTATTTAGTAACTTTAATTTCTTAATTATTAATACACAGTAGTAGTCTGTGTTGTCAATAATTATTGTTTCTTATAAATTTAGTGGCAATTTTTATATTATTGCTAAACAATATACCGTAAAACCCTATCACGGTTAAATAGAGGACGCACGTGTTACAAATGGCTGCAAAACTGGTCTTGGTATTCTATTGTCTTTGCTAGTAGTAAATACAGTTAGCAGAAGAACCTAATGGTAAATTACTGATAACAAGGGCTTCAAGAGTGTTAGATGTCACGTCTCAGGTCGTAAAACAGTCTGTCAGTTTTGACAGTTCAGAATGAAGGAGACTCCCCCGCCAAAGTCACTCTTGTATACTGTAGACTCATCTATTTTTCAACGCCTGGCATACATTCAAGCATAGTAGTATTTACATCATCTTTTAGACAATGTAGTGTATGCTTCCCTCTATAGATACCCAGCAAAGGCAATGAAAATTCTAAGAGACTCTCAGTAGAAACTACCCGTATTGATTCACATTAGTGATATTGCTGCCTATACAATCTCTTTAGCCACACCTCTTGGACCTAAAGAGACAATAAAAATTAAAATAGACACATTCTTCACTCACTTATTGAGCCATATCCTAAAGAGATTACACAATTTGACAAGCAATTGGTCCAGTGACAGGCAATGTGTACATTTTTATGCCTATCGATGCAAGACTCAAAGTACTAATGTTAAAACTCCCTCATCAAATATTGAATCTTACACTCGTGTATCTCCTGTATCAACTGATGGCTCTAAAATTAACTATGGACCATACAGTGATATAGTCCCTTACATTATGCTAGAATGACCCTTTCATTATGAGAATAATGGCCCATTTTTGACAGTGACATCACTAGAACGCGTCATACAGATATCTCATTGGGGAGTTATTCAGTTGAAGAACATCTTCGTGTTCGTCATAGTGGTATGCTATGAATAAGGTACAATTATATTTCAATGTTCTTTCTCATTAGGTGCTTTATTGAAAGGACCTTTCTCTCGTTTGATTACCAACGTAATCCCAACAGTGGCCAAGTGCTATTAAGAGTTTATACTACTTTTCTACCAGCAGCTGCTCAAGATGTCTATTATCGAGATGAGATTGGTAACATTTCTACCTCTCATTTACGCAGTGATGAAGATTATACAGAGTTGATTTACGGCCAAGGAAGTTAATACTAGTGTTGTTTTAGTGTAACTATAACTAATTTAAAACCCTTTTAGTTTAGCCTGTTTGACTTTTAGTTAACTAACTATAACTAACTAAATCTTTTTCATCTGGACAATTAACTAACTAAAACTAACTAAAAGTTTTTTGAAACCAAGAAAACTAACTAAACTAACCTAAAATTAATGTAATAAATGGCAAAAACTAACTATAACTACTTTTATAGAGATCCGAACTAAAAACAACAGATACCTGTACTCATAAAAAAATGTCATACTTGCACAAAGATAAACCACTAGTAAGTGATACGTTAACTTGTTATAAGTTAGCTGTTAATGAAAGATAGCACAATTCAATACAAATCACATGTATACCTTTCACTTTGGCGTGTACAATAAGCTATCACAATGCACAATTACAACCATGTGCTGGGTATACATCAGTAGACACTAAAAAGACAGAAGTTGAAAACTTCTGTTATGTCTGCTATGTCAAAACTGGATGACCAAAAGCAAAACCCAGTTTGGGAATACTTTTGATGATGATGAAGCACCAAACAATAATGTTTGTAAGATTGAGACCTCAAACAATGCTGAATGTGAGAATAAAATAAAAGGAAAAAATCCAACTAATTTAAAACAATACCTGAGCAAAGGAAGTTATTGGAAAGAAAAGAGTCTTAAGGATATATAAAGCTACAGGTATGGGTAAAACGATGCCAGGCAACTAAGCCTTGCTTTGATGCTGCATCAAAATCTTACATCAAATAATTCAGGAAAACAACCGAGAAGTTAGCTACATTTATTGGGTAGTGCAAATGTTGCAACAATTCTTCGTGGAAAACGAGTAATTTCGTGATAACAAGATTCTCTTCCAAGCTGGGTATGCATCAAGTGATAGAAGAAACCGATTAGCAGATACAACTTAAAGAATAAAATACTTTTAAGAAAAATGAACATATCTTTAGTCTAAGAATGCATTAAATTTTAACTATCTTTCTCAACTATAACTAACTAAAATTATTATAAAGCAGAGAAAGAACTAAAATTATTCCGCTGGCAGAGAACTAACTATACCTGACTAAATTATTCATTGGTAGAAAAAATAACTATAACTAACTAAAATATATAAGCTAAAACTAAAACAACACTAGTTAATACCCTTTGTTTTTGTAAAGGAAAGTCTTGTAAGTAGGTGATCTCATGAACATGTTATTTGACTTAATTCTTATAGCACTGAATGACCACACTCACTTTTCTTTGTAATTCCTGTTGCACCTTTTATCATCTTTTACAAGTAATAGTTGAAATGACAATCCTTTTTGTATAAAAAGATATGTCACATTTTAATACCAAAAGATGTTTTTTATTGTCATTTGGAATGCAATGAATGTTGGTGTACATCTTGTTGTTTTCCTATAGAAGATTGATTTTGGTATCCTGGACTGCTTTACTCTTAAAGATGGTATGCCTAAAGTTACAAATTAATCACAAAATTTTGTCAACCCTTTGTTTGTTAAATTCTTTTCTTTGATTTTTTAAAGAGTTATCTGATGAAAGGCTTAACAGTCCAGTATTTCTAGTTTTCTCGTGCTAATGCCCCCTCTTCATCATTTTTAAGAGTAGTTTTAAGTTTTAGTTTTATAACTAACAATGTCTAATCCTTTAAGTTGCTATTAATGTCGTGGTAAATAGCAAATTGTAGTGAGTACTGCTAAACTTGAATGTGCTAAAAATTTACTTTGGAATAAAAATTTAAGGAAGGTGGTTTGGGCATGGAAGAAGATTGCTAAAAATTATAACGCTTTAATTAAAATATTTTGAATCACTAAATTCATTATTTAGTAGTAACCTTGAATTGGATTCCTTTTAGTCTATATTTTGGATGTTTGATGTAAGACAAGGAATCATACTAATCATAAAGAAGCAATACAAGGAAGGATGTAGTGTAATCATTACTTCGCTATAACAAACCCTATATAGTTTGGGAGGCCTCACAAATAAAATGTGGTGAAAGATCAAAAAAAATGAAGCATTACTATAAACTTGCCCAAAACATCCAGGTCTCTTTTATATGTGGGTGATTTGTAGTTTCATTATCTCTAATATTAATTGTCCCTTTTGACTTCATGACTAATCTTTGTTAGCATTTTGTTATTGTTCACTATGACATTTGCGTTTTGACTGCTTCGTTTAGTTTAAAATCTATAATATTAATTAACTCTAACTTATAAGAACACTCTACTATTAACTCAAAGAGGACAGATGTTTTTTAGCATACCAGCTGTATGTATAAGTTAGTTTGTCTGTATTTTGCTTAATGTGGATGAAACAGTTTGTAAAAATGTTTATGGCCTATATCCATACTGCTTCATCTATATTACTAGTAAACTTGTTAATTTCATTCCGACAACATAAATCAGTCTCCTCTGACCTTTAGTGTAAATGCCATTTTTGATTTATTTTCATAAATTAGTAGGACACGTAACGTGCTAAGAGTAACTTGCAACATATAAACCACATCTTACATTGTATCCTTTCCTGTTTCTATTTTAACATTGTCATTCTTACATTGTTCCCTTTATTATACTTACAATTTATAGGATGACAACTTGAATGTTTCAATTCTAAAATTACATCATTGTTACTTCATCATTAATACAAATTGTTTTACATTATTTATCATTATAAGTACATTATAAATATCTATTTTAGATAGATATCACTAATTATCATAAACAAAAATTAGTTGGTGTAGTCAGGTATGTACTCAATGAACTTGCCATATATTTACAGGGTTTTTGGTTCCCCCCCCACTCTTTGGTGGTGGCAGACCTATTATTATATTGGTTACAATGTACCTACAGAGAGTAACTTATATCATCGTGGAAGTGAGTATTGTTCTAGTATGAGATTTGTGGATCACGTCTTTGATGATAAAAGTAATTGATGAAGCAACAGTAAAAAGTATTTTACCTAAAGATGCAGGTAGGTATATGCAGACAAATAGTTGGAGCGATTCTTAATTTTTATTTGTTTTAGTGGAATTTGAATTAAGTCACCTTACAAGTTTGTGATGAAAGTCGAAGTGTTTATCTACTTACCTCGATACAGTTGGACGACCAGTTATTACTGCTAGAGGATACAACTTGGTTGAACAACATATCTTGGATTTTTGAAGTACATACCAAATTTTTTTGAAATAACTTCTATATCATCATATTACTTTTCATTATCATTTTGAAACATATCTTCTACTTCAAGAACCTTTCCTATTAGTTGGTGCTTTGTTTTTCATTTTTTCTTCTCATCATTGGATTAGTTTTGAGTTGACTTCTCCATCACTAAGGTGACTCTATGATCGATTGTACTTGTAGTTTAGTAGATACTTTGTGCTAGGAGCCACAACTCTTAGCCGACAACAAGGCATCTGTTCTTTAAAGAGAATAGTCATATAGTTATATGATAGTCGTTACTCACATAATGAACAGATTCGATTATTCTAGCACGCTGTTGATGAGTTTTTAAAAAAAGCACGTCAGCAAGATTTCACCTTTCAGTTAGATGGTCTAGGAAATTAAATAGCCTATAGATTTTGGCTATCAAGATGGCAGTATCATTGAGATTCTACTTCTTAATTTAGAATTGGGGGCTGGAGACTTCAAATCTTCGTTCTACTGACCTGTTAGACCCGTTACGCTTTCACTTGGTAAAAGTTATGATAGTCATCAAGACACAACTCAGAACTATAGATAATGACGCAGCTGTCAAGTACATGCATATACTATTTTTTATTTTTGTTTGAAGACATGTCCTTTTCAGGTGGTCAGTGTACAAAAGAAAAGAGTGAGATTTATGACAGCTCCTATCTCGTCTTCGAACTCTTGCTGATCAGGTTTTAAGAATCAATTTTTTTTCACATAGAATATTTTCTTTATAAAAGGCTTTAATATTATAATGATGTTATATTTTAGGTTGTTGCTGGACGTACGTCTCAACAGAATTATGCTAAGGGAAGAAGAAAAATAGGCAGAAGAAATTACACACAACTCTCGTGCTGATGTGGAAGCTACACAACACAACCTTTGAAGCCAATACATACCTCCTGTTAGAGTAGTAATTTAGTTAATAGGGTTTTCCTTCATTGTTATTTGATAATTTGATTATAATTTTCCTTGAAACGAGCAGTGGTCTGATTCCTGACATAGTTAGAATGGGTTGATTTTATAGCTGTTTAATAATATAAATATTATGCGTCGATAAGTGACTGTACCTTAGAAGGTATCAATAGATATTTCAATGGATTTAAACGCTGATCCAGTAGGTAAAGTGTGGACAATACTAATTATACTATATACTTAAAAACTATTACTGCTGTATATAGTTTATTTGCGATTTGTTGTTGTTTTTATAGTTGATATTTCAGTCATGTTTCGGAGAGACATTGTTACAGCTAGCTGGCTACTTAACTCATGTACAAGCTGAGAAATTAGCTATCAGGCTAGGAATAGATCAAGGAACAATATCAAACTCTACGTCGGATTTATGTAGAAGATGCTCAAATGTTTGCATATAATCTGCATACAGAAATGGTGGAATGCTTTGTGAGCTGGAAGAAGAAGAGGCTAAAAGATAGTATTAGGCCAATGTTTAAGAAATAGTCAACTGGGAGGCTTAGCAAGAACAGTATTAGGCATACAAGATGATGACATAGGTAATAAAGATGAGATATCACTGAATAATGCTACATTTTTTATATTAGTCCCTGACTGAACACTATATTATGACAATAGTGGAGTGTCTAAACCATGCTCAAGTGGAACGACTTGCCATTGGCTTGGGTGTAAAGTCAAATTATGCTAGATTGTTTACCGTAAGTATGTATCCTGATGATCCACAATGTGTTTGGTTTTCGTGTTGTTCTCTCAGTGGAGGAGATAGCTCGTGACTTGACACCAGAAACAACAAAAGGAACAGTGGAGCTAGCACCCACAGCATTTTGTCATATGTCTCCTTAGATCAAAGTTAGCACTAATTGCTACATGTTTTTAAGATTTTTGCATAGTGTTAGTTCCTACATGTGACGACCACCTAAAATCTCCAAAACTCCCCTATGAAAATGATATACTACAATTATTACCTTCTTTTCAAATTTGGTCATGTGAATAAAGAGTAAAACAGACATGTCCCTATGATGTCACTCATTATGAAAGTTGATTCATAATTTTGTACATAGGCAGGTTTCCCTACGTTTTCTCATAACTATTATAAACAATCTGATGTTATAAACCGGACAATTTATAATTTCAATAATTATTGCTTGATATCAGTTTTCTACTAAATGTTCATTATAGAATTATGTCTCAAGGTTTAGGAAATAGGACAACACTCTAATAATGCACAATTTTTTGATTGATGATGTTGAAACAGATTTCCCCACCTTCTCCGTAAGAAAATTATTCCAGAACTAGACAAAGAGATACAAGTTTGACCACCTCCAAAACTAATCACTAAAGGTATACCTAAAACATATATAATAGCAATGTCTATAAAGACTATTGTGGATATTAATTCTCTCAATTTCTTCCTTAATATTGTCATTTTATTTTTTTTAGCATGTTTATAAAACACTCCATATGACAAATGGTTTGTGATGGATTTTTCCATATTTTCCTATTAGCTATTCTTTCTGTGTGATGGTTTAGTAATGATGATATATCTCTCCATCATTAAAAGAACTTTACATATTTCGTTCAGCCAGGTGACACTGTTATCATTCCTACACAGACATGGATCACATCCTAACATTACTTATCAGTAGCGATTCACTGTGTTTGGTAAAGCTATGGCTAATCGAGTGTTCTACCGCTACAACCTCACTACCAATGAGGAGAGTTACCCATCGTGGATTCAATTACATGATAGCTGGTTCATCTTTTCATTTTCAAGCTATCGCATTTAAGTGATTCAGAATCATTCTTTTCTCTGGATTTTCTCTGATTATGAAGCTTATAACTCAGCCCAAAAAGAAGTTTCAAGGCTTGGATGTGGGAAAGCCTGGCAAAAGGAACTTGGGCTATGCTTTGATAATAAAAATCACAGCAACATCACTTATTCGCAGTAACAAATAGTGGGTACTATTTCTATTATTGCAATCTGATTTTGGTTGTTCACATTTAAAAGTCATTGGAGATGTATCAAGGTCCTCCTATAGTTTTTCTCATCTTAGTTTATCTCATTCTTATATTCATCTGAACAGCAAAAACCAGCTCAACTAGTTATAAGAAACCAGTATGACTACTCCAATAAAGATATATGTGTACTAGCATATATATCTACAGACATGTAGATTGTCATGTCCCACAGAAGATGAAAGTTGGTATAAATATAAATAACCAAAACGTCGTTATGGTCTTTTGATATTACCTGGTGTATTTAGTGGTCTTTTATAATATGTTTTACTAAATTTATGTTTTACCTGTGTATATAGATTGTGTAAATCTAGGCGTCTTGTGCCTGAAGGGAAGTGGACAAAAAAATCAAGACCCCCCCAAAAAAAAAACAAAGTGACAAGCCAACTGATATTTAAATGAAAGATCTGTTTTTCAGTGATTTTTTTTTCTGATATACTACACTGTTAGATGATTTTAGACGATTTTCAATGATGCATCAATTTTGTTATTGTTATTCTTGAAACATTTTTGCATTCACCTTTATAATTAATAATACATTTTTTAAATTTATGTATGTTTGTGTTAGATTGGGTGTAATGATATTGAATACTCTCAATGAAGCTATAAAAAAATTGAGGATTATTTGTAAGGTTACAGTTAGTCTGGCTTTTACTATAACTGTGAATCATCATATGAAACTGTATACAATGAAGATACAATGTAGCAAGTCATTGTCGTAAGTTGTTGTATAGTAGAGTTGAATTGACAATGATTTAGTCCAAACCAATCTTAGACTGCCTGGTGAAAAATGGGAACTTTGCGGAATCTCACATTTACAGAGCACAGTATGGTCTACACTATATGAATGAATGGAGGATCAGTTTCATATTATATATTATCACATTTATCGAATGAATTCTGTCATTGGATTAGGTCAAAGCAAGGGTACTTGATTGCACTACCTCAATTAATACATGTAATTCCTATTTCTTAAGACATGCTACTCATGCAACCATAACTTATTCCTATCATTATCAGCCATAATTATTGATGTAAAATATTTCATTAAATGTGACTAAGTGTATTGACATATACATGTACCTGAAACCAGTGCCTATATGTTGTAGTGGTAGCAAATCACATTAATTCGTTGATTATTAAGTGACTGTCTTTGTATTGCTTGAACTGATGATAATATATGATAGAAAACTAAACTTGGTCAATCAGTAAGCAGTTTGTTTATTCTTGTTTAGTTCCTTTTCAAACTTCTTGGTAACCTGAATTTGGAGTAAGTAAACAAAGTGATTTTAAAACTATCCATTATATAATGTATGGTAAATATGATTGATTGATTTATAACATTTATTTTTTACAGAAACAATGTGTGATGAATACTTTCATTATGTTTGCCCAATGAAGAACATCTGATTTCAACAATATTGAGCATGATAGCTCATGGAAAGAGTGCTGAGTGCTTATTGTAAAGCAAAAGTATGATATTAAACTGATGGATCAGTACCTCAAAGGAAAATAAAAAGTGTCATAATCTTTTTTGTATCATCTAAAATAATTCCTATTATTTGGGGGGGGGTTTAATGGGATGCTTGTCCTTTCCTTTCTTATTATGCTTTTAATCAAATACAGATGTATCACTACATGACAAAGAACTTACAATACAACATTAAGGAATTAGACACATATTTCTATTGTACGAAATTGTTGTTTATTTATACACATTTTATTATTTATTTACATGTTGTTTCTATAACTAATTTTATACCACTGCAAGAAAATTTTATGAAAGGTTCTACAGTAACCATACATATGCTCCTTCCAGTAAATTTTCTGGAGATATGCTGTCTAGGAACTCCTTTTGGTATGTCGTTCATGAGATCTCTCTAGAAGATCAACAGCATTGCATTGATGGTTGTGCAAGTAGCTGTATGATTCCGTTACAATTGCTTCATTGGCTGTTGCTAATGAAGCTGTATTGATTTGATATTTGATGGCTGTTGTTGTACATTATTGTTTTTTTTTTGTTTTGTTTATGATCCTTAGTGTTGTTGCCCAGACAAAAACCAAAGTCCTTTTCCAGATTGTTATTCTTCCATAAATATCTGTTTTGGCCAGAGTACATTTTAGCATCACTATAGAAAGAAGAGATAAGATATTCAAATCATGTTGGATGACAGATACTAAATGTAAAGATTACCAAAGAAAATATGTCAGTGCAAAAGGATGGTCATCAATTATTAGTAATCTAATTTATGGTATATATAGGGTTGGTAAGACAAGCTGAATTATAAAATAATTTTAGTTGTAAATAAAAAAACATAAAGAAAATGAAATACAGTAAAATAATTTTTTTTAAAGGGAATTTTGTTTTGACTCAATGGAAAATTTTCTGATTTGCAGTTGTTGTTTTTTTTATTCCTCTTGGAAATACTTTATAAGTATCATAAAAAGCTGGGTACATAAAACCTATTGTCATGTTATATGTGAAATCAAGGTGGGGTTATTTGAAGTACAGAAAAACATTTGTATGGGTACTGTAATGTGACTTGGGAATTCGTAAGACTAAGGAAAAACTTACCTCTCTTGTAAGAGGCACTATCTCTACTTGTTAAGGACTACACTAGAATGTTTTTGCAAAAAAATAAAAATAATATAATTTCATTCATCACTCTTTGAAAAAATGAGTAGGTGATTTTTTGTACTTACCCTTGGCTATTGATTTTTGTTTTATGTGTGTAGTCAAAATGTTATCACTCTTAATCTATTACCAAATTAATTTAGAGGATCTCTCCAGTGAATTTAATTGTTATGGGTATAATAACAACATTTTTTTTTTTTTTTATTTATTTGAAAAAAAAAATAAATTGGTTTATTATTGTAAGATATTTGGCCATTATTTTGTGAGATTGTTCGTTGTTTTTATTTTAATATTGTTTTAACAATTATGTTTTTTGAAAATACAATTATTCCCCATAACAAGTTTTTTAATATTTTGGTTGTTTTTAATGATGGTGAAATTTTTTAAAATTTTTGAAATTACATACCACTTAAAAATCTTGATTAAGATTTAGTTTTTAAGAGACTAACGGTAAGTACTCCATCCGTTTTTTAAAATCCAATAAAAAAATTCCTTCATTGTTACATTTCTAGTGGTCCTTCAGAAACATTGTTGAAATGATTTTTAACATTCATATCCATGTTTATTGGTGAATAATATAATTATGTATTTAAAAAGTTGTTTGTATAACATGCCATGGTGCAATTAACAAATGTAACCATATCAACCTGCGTATTACATAATTAAAAATTGAATAATATGGTTTTCCCACATGTGTATTAGCCCTATAATTAGCAGTGCTGGTCTGTGCACAGATATTAAAGTAGCTCTGAGAAGACAAGCTAATGTATATGGAACTCACAAATTGGAATTGTTTTTTTTTGGAAGAGTCCTTTGAACAAAAATGCGGATGAAAAAGAGCTATAACACGAAATGATCCATTTGGGGAAGAATGTGACACATATTCGGTAGAATAAATGTTTGTAATACTCATAATTTCAATGACGTTTATGGTAGTCTAATAAATAAATATCTTAATATAAGAAGTGAAATTTGATTTGGGTATCTATAACACCAGTTGGATTAATACTGGTAATAAAAAAAATTAATTATTAGTTGATCTCACCTCCTCTATTCTTTCCACTCCAACACTGCCAAAATATACATTAATCTTCAAAAATAAATAGAGGAGCAATATTGGCAGTGTAGATGCTATTTTCCATTTTTTTAAAACCATGGAATTTTGATAAAAGTTTGCATTTTTTTCACTTTTTATTTCTAAGGAAATAAATATGATATTTTTCAATTTTATTGTATATTAAAAATATACCTATTCAAATTTACAGTTTACATTTTATAGTTTTAATTTTGTTCTAAAAATGGGATATGTTATTTTATGAAAAGAATAAAAACCATTACATTAGAACCTGAACCTTAATGTTTTAGTTTAGTGTATCAAGTATATATGTTATGAATTAATAAATCAGAATAATACTGTAAAAAGATACTATAGCATTCATTTAAATTATACTTTGCATTTTTTAAAACATACAGTATAATGTCTTGTTTCAAATTTTTGATTTATTTAAGTTGTGTAAATTTATTTCAAAATTAGTCATCATTTAATTTTACTTGAACTATAACAATAATCATGTAAGTAAATATTGAATAATAATTACACATATCTATAGAATTATTTTTATGAAAAATCAATATTTATTATTAATTGAATTCAGTATCCTAACTCTGTGTGAACTAATGGCAATCTTTCTCATTTTAATTGCTTTGGACTAATACGTCCTCTACGTTAGCCTCAACTTTTAAATCATATCCGTTTAATATGCTGCCAAATACAACTGTTATGGTCAACCAATCCAGCACTTAAAACCTCATCTCCTTATAATTGTGTGATCGTTCAGAAATGCATTTACCAATATTAGTTATCAAAATTAATTCTGAGATACGAAGATCAATGTAATAATGACCTACTTTCTGGCAAAAAGGTTTTGAGCTGGTCGCCATCATTTACCAAACTTTGTATGACAGACACTAATAGCTTGCACTAAATAACCACTTTTTACCTTGTTAATAAACACACCATCCAACCACTCAGATATCAATAACTTAAATACTAACTTTGATTTTAATGTATTTAGTAAGTAATAGGTTATGTAGCTACATAAGCGTATTCTATTATAAATGAAAAAATAATTATGCTTTAAAATTTTTAATAAATAAAAATGCAATAAACGAAAATATTAACTAAAATTTATGGGGTTAACTATTTTTTTATAATACCAATGCCATTGTAAATAGTTATTTTGTATTATTGTCTAATTATTCTAATCAGTAAGAATACCATTTTAGCTTAATTTGTTAGTGCGTCAAATATTAAGTAACTGAAATAAGAGTACTAGTAGTAATATTCTCTACAGTTTAAGTTACATGTGATAATATTACTGTAAAACCCTATAAGCCACATTTTGATTGTTTTTATAATAACGATTTCTCTTTGTTCAAATTATTTATTCTCCTGAATGATTCGGGAGTTTAATTTACAATAATATTGAACCACATATTAACAAACGCAATGCTGTGAAAGTGTCAATTATAAGAATGATGGGATGTGAAATGATTCCGCTGGACATTTGCAAATTTTCTTGACATACCCAATACTCTACATGATGACAACAATCAAATAGTTCATTTAAATCCAACATGTTATTATCTGTAATAACTTGAATTCTGTGAACGGACTTTAGCTCTTGAGAGCACTGACTCTATTATAGGAAACTAGCAATAGAAATCTATGTGGAGCATAGATATTTCACTTATACACTCTATAATGTTAGTTATTACTTCGCCACTTTTTTTGCTATTGAAATAGTATGTGTTCGTCAAAAGTATCACTTAATCTACACCAAAAATTACTGAGAGAGATCTCTCAGTGAATGAAATATAGTTGTCTACAATACCAACACTATATATACGCTAAATGTATTAATAAGATACAAGCCTTTCGTATTTTGCAGAAGAAATATTTATATTATAATAAAATATATCATTTTTAAAAAATATAATTATTCAAAAAGAAGAGTGTACATAATACAATTGGAATAATTATATAATTAAAATATCTACTAACCACACCACTTTATCTTTGATTACTAGTTCCTATAACCTACAGTAAAGTACTCTCAATCAAGAACTAAAATCCAATCCAGACTGTCATGTCATTTAAACTTGTAACCTAGCCATTGACTGTCTTCAAAACATTTGAATATTGTTACACTCTCCACATATAGCATGTTGCATTTATAATCATCAAATATTTTTATTGTGTATAATTGCCATATGCAATAACAACAACAATGGCAATCTCCAAACCTGTTATTACATATGATGAATAATATGTTTCATCTCCCACTATCAAGCCCTATATATAGTGTGCTGTGTCTACAGAGATCATTAATAGTTCTGAGAAGACAAGCTAATGTAATATGGGACTTCACATTGAAAGAAGAGTCCTTTGAAACAAAAAATGCGGATTGAAATTAATAGCTATAAACAACGAATGATCCATTTGGGAAGAAGAGATGCGACCATATAAGACAGGTAGATAAATGTTTGTACTATTCATAATTTAATGACCTTTATAAGGTACTGAAAGAAAGAAGGATCTTAAGTATGGAAGTGAATTTGTGTTGGAGTATCTATAACACCAGTCGGATCTATACTAGCAACAACTATTGAGCCAACGCTCACCTCCTCTCTATTATTTTCACTCTCAACACTGCAAAATATACATTAATCTTCATCCAGATTCTCCTCTGGCTAGAGAACAATATTGGCAGCAATAGATGCTATTAACCAGAAATTTAAGGACGCATGGAACTGAATTGTGAGATGACTATCACTGTTGACTTTCTAAAGGCAAATAAATTGATGAATTAAACCTTGTACGATTATCATAACAGATCCAAATTTACTTTTACATTTTTTATAGGACTAATTTTGTGCTACTCTATGGGATCACTATAATATGAAATGAAATATAATGACTACATTATGAACTGTAACCTGTAATGTTTAGTTTACAATCAAGTATATATTATTTATACTAGTCCAATCAATAATACTGTAGACTAGTAGCTCATTTATACTTTGCATTTTACATAACCTCGAGTAGATGTTATTGTTTACTGATTTTATTTAGATTTGGTGTATATTCAATAAATTGGTCAGCATTACTTATCTATAAATAATGTATTAGTATGAATATTATTAGACCATATAATAATGGAATTATTTCACCCGAATGTCCAATGTTTAGTAATTTTATGGGTCAGTATCTAACTCTGATGGTAACTGAATTGAGCCATCTTTCCTCAATTTCCCACCATTTCTTGTGGAACTATAATTCCTCTAAATAGCCTCAACTTTAAATCATTACTCAACTTAGCCATACAAAAAACACTGCTCCAACAGTACAACTGAATGTATTGGTAAACCAGATCCGGCAACTTAAACCCATCTCCTTGCCCATGTTGATCTGTTCAGACATGAATGCAATAACCCACAGCATCTTAGTCATCAAAACCTCATGATAAGAAATGCTGAGAATACTAAGATCAATGATAATGACCTAACTACTTTGGCAAAGAAGGTATAGAGCTGTTGCAAATCATTTAAACATATGACAGACACTAATAGGGCTATGGGCACTAAATACCAATTGTTATTCCACACAAACTGCATATAAATAAACTTAATACTACTTTGATTTTTAGTGTATTATAAAGTTTGATGGTTTGTGTAGCTACATAAGCAGTAGTATATTAGTAATGAAACAATATTATGCTTTCCTTTTCGACTAAAATAAGTTTTGCAATTACAAACCTATATAACTAAATATGTGGTTTAAATCAACCAATCAATTTTTACATTGTATTATTGTCTAGATTATTCATAATCTAAGTAGATTACCTTGTAAGCTTTACATGTAGTGCTTCAGATCATTATAGTACTGAAATATGGCAGTAACTAGTAGTAAGTCTATACAGTTTAGAGTTACATGTGATAATTGATAAAACTGTAACCCTATAGCCAATTTGATAGGGTTTTTATTATACTATTTTTTTGTTTATATTATATTCACTGATTATATCCTGCAAAAGTTATTTACACACACACAATCTAACAACAATGAATATATTGAAGAGTGTAGTATTCATTATTATAATAAGGATGATGTTAAATATTGTGTACATATAATACACATTTAGCAAATTTTGCTTAATGAAACTTTTTGACAACTCAAAAAAATTTAATTTGTGATGTAATAATATATATTTTTAAATTTTAGAAAATATATAAAACTAGGAACACTACCCTTCTACTACATTACTGTATACATAGCTCACTACTACAGACTCTAATAGAGGCTCCTCGCCACAATCAAAACTAGGTCTTCTGTTTTATAAAGCCCTAGCAGATTCATCCATATATTATGATCTCCACATTGAGGATTTTAGGAATTGAAGAGTTTATTCATTGTATCGTTATCGACTCGTGAACAGTCTGTCATCATCATGTCTGTGCAAGGAGTGGTGTAGTAATGTGGTTTCTCGCCCATATTGAACTTTTGGCCTTTCATTGAAGATTCACGAAAAATACAGATTGAAGTTTAATAGCTTACACTAATAGAGATAATACATTCTGGAGAAGAAATGCTGACTAATATAGGAAAGGTCATAGATATCAAATATACTACTGTAATACTATTAAATTGTACACAGGCATTGGAGAGAAAAAATTTTTAGAAATGGATGTAAAGTTTTATTGGAGTATCTATTTCATCAAGTTGGATCTATAGTGAAAACAAAGACTATGACCCTCTTTCTCCAACACCTGGATTTTCCAATTTTCTACTCCTCAACACTGCCAAAATAAGCATTACTCTTCCCACGAGAAACTTGAGTCTAGAAATGCAGTATTAACAGCTGTAAAAGCTATTAATGAAAAGCTCATGAAACACGAAACTGAAATGTGTGTTGAATAATCAAGAGATGCAAAGATTATAATTTTGATAGTAAAATTTATAATGAATTAATGACTTAGTAATTACATTTAAAGTTTTCTGACTATGAAGCTACAGTTCCACACTCACGATGATACCACTCCCACAATCATTGGAACATTGACACAAAACAAGCGTGTCATACATCTGTGTCAAATTAAATATTGTAATAAATGGGAGTAGCTTACTACTGATTATATTGTATACACAGCTTATGGGGTTTACTATATATGCTAATGATGATACCACTCCCCTACAAACTACGCAGAATTGTTTTGATACAAATGACATAGCCCATAAGTATTTGCAAATATCTATCATTTTTTCCTTTTAGAACGGGAGTTTATGGTAATCTATGGAGTTTTCAAAATACTATGAATTAAATGACGATGCTCTAAACAATGACCTCTAATACAAAAATGTTGTAATTAATGGCTTGTACTTGAAATTAAACATGTATATACATGTTTGAATTTAATCAAGTATTAAATTTATAAAAGTGGCTATAATTATTTTATCATGTATAGTAATGTTTAGTGATCACACATAATAAGTATTCTTGCCATAAAAAGCAAAATACCACTGATGAAAACTATAAAATATGAATCTGTGGCCATTGATGGTTCCATTCACTTGTATAACAAGAAATTTACTATATTTTTTTTGCATCAGTGCTGGCTAGAGCAGAAATGTAAAGATATAATTCTATAATTTCGGAAGTGGGCTGTCATTTTTTAAATCGATCTATATGTCACTGGTAAATACAACATCACAATACACATAAAAAGCATTTTACTTCCTTCAAAAATTTATTGAAGCCTATATATAGTACTGATCTTATTAAAGCAGCCCTGAGAAGAAGCAGAAGCAAAAATAAAATGGGCTTGAAATATTCCTTACTGAATTGTCATCGTCATTCACTGCTTAATGAAGGATGTGATGATAGCAGTGGGAAGAGAGTCCTATCCACCTTGGACAGATACTACACGAAAAAATGTGGATTTGAAGTAATAGCTATATGCAACGAAATCAACCATTTTTGGAAGAGATGCTGACACATATAAGACATCAAGTAGATAAATGGTTAAATACTTATGATTAATGACTTATAAGGTACTGATCCAGAGACAAATTTTAAGTATGGAAGTGAGTTTGATTGGAGTATCTAAACACCAGTGGATCTATACTGGTACAACTGTTGCCTCACCTTCATATATTATTTCGACTCTCAACCTGCCAAAATATGCATTACTCTTCATGATAGTCCCTGAAGCTAGACAGGCAGTATTTGCCGCAGTTGATGCTATTAATGAGAAATTCAAATGAACATGGAACTGAATTGTGAGTGACTTCACTGTTGATTGGCTTTTTTTATTCTAAAGGAAATATACTGAGGAATTAAATATTGTATCTTACTAGCAACAGTATTCAAATTACATTTTATAGGACTGCGTTGATGGTACTCTATGGGATTCAAATGTGTATGAAAACAGCACTGTTACATTATCCCAGTGAGAAAACAAAAATCTTTAGGTAGTGAAGTTTGGAGCAACAAGTTGTTTTTTTGATCATGACATGGAATCCCAGAAATCAAAAAGAAAATTATTTTTTAATATTAACTTAATACTAAATAATAATATGATGTCATTCATAAATTACATTATTATATTAGAGAAGTAATTTTAAAATTAAACTACAATGTCCTCTGATTTCAATTTTGTCCAATTTAGAATTCAGTTGATATAATGTTAATGGTCTGCACATATACAGTACATTAGTACACTGTCTCATGAATAATAAAAACACAAGATATTTATATAACAAAGAGTACCAATTTATATAATTATAATATGACTATATATGAACTGGATACTTTGTAGCTATTATCTATCTACACTTTATAATGTAATAGATATACTGAAAAAAAGTACATTGTATGTGCCTATAATAAGACTAGACTCTGCATACTTTTCCACTGTATTGTGGAGTACATCTACACTAGGTATACTATCAGACTATCAGGTGTCATAGTTAAGTTACCCTAACAAGATCATTACGGTAGTTTTGTTAACATTAAGGAGCATATGAAAGTTACAAGAGGTGGTGTGTACTTTATATATATATTATATCTTTCCATATATATTCATAATCTAGTAAAGTGTCACATTGATCAACTTTGTTTGTCTAACATAAGAACTGAAATTATGATACCCTAGACATAAAGGATTTATGACAATGATAATACACACACTATATCTAGTGAAAACAGTAACTTTTAAAGAAATGAACTTATTTAAAATATGACATTTTGTTTTATTTGATAATGGTATCCAACACAAGATATGGTATGACATGGTGTCATGAGAACTATGTTTGGTGATCTATAAAGTGCTAGTAACAAATGCGATACTTTGAGGTGAATTTAATAATACTATATACAGCTGCAACTATTTTGGTTGTTGTTGTATTCAAATTCATGTGGTATGCGTATGTGCATGTTTATATAGATGTGCAGGAACACACTGTAAAAATTAATATGTCATTTTTAACAACTAATTTGTACCTTAAATGGATGGATTACTGTGGAATATACAATTCTTGTGTATTGCTCACTACATAACTTGTTGGCATGTTGTACTTTTACATACCAACAAAGTATACAATGAGTAATTAATGTAAATTATACATTCCATAGTAATTCACCCATGTAAATAATTGTTTAATTGATGTATTATTTTTTATAATGTAGGATGAAACTACTACATATAGAGTACTACTGCATAGATTAGATTACTAGAGCATAAATCACTAGAGCAGAGATTACTAGAACAGCCCTGACAAAAAACAAGCAATATGAAACCCTGTAGCTAGTATACTGTGTTAGAGCAGCCCTGACAAGACATAATGGGAGTAAAGAATTCCTCACTGAATCATCATCGACACGGTGAAAGTAGAAGTATTGATTTCCCTTGTACCTTCATATAAAGTATGGATAAAAGTTGAACAAAAAAATGTGGATTGAAGTTCATAGCTATGAAGAGCGAAATGATCAATTTTGGCAGAGATGCTGACACATATAGGGGAGGTATATATCATAATCAATTTCTACAATATTATAACTTTATATTATATAGGTACTGAAGGTGAAAAAATTCAAATGGAAGTGAGTTTGATTGGAATATCTATAACACCAGTTGGATCTATACTGGTACTAAAAAATACTGACTCATCTTCATATAATATTTCCACTGGCAACACTGCTAAAATATGCATTACTCTAGATGAGAACAATCTGTGGCTAGGCGTGCATTTTTTTTTTGCAGTAGATGCTATTAACCAAAATTCATGATCATGAAACTGAACTGTGAGTTAATTAGAGTTAGTGCTGAAAAACTGAGATTTGTATATGACTATAATGTATAATAATATTAATATTTACAATATCTATTATTTATCTATATTATTATTCTTTTTAGGACTGAGTTTATGGTTCTCTATGGAGTTGATGCGTATGAAAAAAAATGAATCAAAGATATGTAATGTAATCCAAGAGCTTTAAGAAGTAATAAGTACAGTGGGATTGACTGGTTATACAGCTGCAACTAATGCCAACTATATTGTTGTTGTATTCAAATTCATGTAGTATGTGTGTGTGTTTATATAGATGTGCATTTCATATAAACAAAAGTAGAAGTTATAAAGGAGGAAACTATAAAAATTACACTACATATAGAGTACTACTACTGCATAGACAGAGATCACTAGACCATTGATCACTAGAACAGAGATTACCAGAACTGCCCTGACAAAAAACAAGCAAATATATAATGGTCATTCTTTATTAAATCATCGTGGACTCAGAACAACATGGATGTATTAATGAAGATTTCTTTCCATCTTGGGATTTAATCGATTGAAAAATGTGGATTGAACTTAATAGCTATACAAAACAAATGATCAATTTTGGCGAGAGATGCTGACACATATAGGAGAGGTATATATTTTAAATATTATTGTTGAGTAATGAAGTGAATTTATTGGAATATCTAATAACATGCACAGTTGGATTTATACTATATATTATATTATAGTAAAAATACTGGCTCACCTTCACCTATTATTTTCACTCTCAACACTGCCATAATAAGCATTACTCTTCATGTATCTTCCACTAATTCTGAAATTCTCAAGAAACCCAACACTTTGCTCTAAAAATGTGCTCTCATAAATGGGACAATGATTACTCATCTCTTCTCTCAACTTTTAACCTTCCGACCCTCTCAATTCGTCGCTCTATTTCCAAATTATGTCTTCTCTATAAAATCACTAACAACCTCCTTTATTTTCCTTCTGATATTTTCATTCGCAAACCTCTGCCAAGTTATGCTTCTCGTCACTTTGATCCTCTCACCTTTACTATCCCTTTTCTCACTCATCTGCTTCACAAAACTCATTTGTTCCTTCTGTTCTCTCTCTATGGAATCCACTTCCTTCTCATGTGAAATCTAGCTCATCTCTAATCACTTTTAAATCTTAAGTAAATATGCTTCTTTACTAACCATCAACTGACCATCACTTATCACACTAAAACTTATCATATACTAGTATCAATCACTTATTTATCTCTGTGTTATTATGATACTGTATCCTGTACTTTAATACCTTAATTCTGTTTTATTTATTATTGCTCTATTCTGTTTGTGCCCTTTAAACTAGCAGTAGCTATTTGGCATTCTTTTTGTCAATAAAAGAAATGAGACTCCTGAATCTAGACAGGCAGTATATGCAGCAGTAGATGCTATTAATGAGAAATTCATGAAACTGAATTGTGAGTTAAATTATGTTTAAAATATACACGGAGATATTTTTTCATTTTAAGGACTGAGTTCATGGTACTCTATGGGATTAGAGTGTATAAAAAATGATTTTTAAACAGAATGAAAATTTCTAAAAGTATAAGTGTTGGAGTTTTTGAGTTAATAGTTCATTTTAATATCAAATAATATTTTAACAATTTACCAAATTTTATTCTGCCAAACACCGTTTTAGAGCAATTACTATAATTATATTTCATCCTTGCCAAATTAATCTTATATATATAGTTTTTTATATTGCAAAGAACAATTAACTTACACACCCACTTCCTAACAATTTAGCCACAAAAATGCTTTTAAACGAGGATGTTGGGTAGCCCTGCCCAGGGCAAATTAATTAAACATTGCTGCTTTAGAACATCTTCACAACAGCACTTGTTAGTGGGTTTGGTATCCGTTCGCCTACTAAATCATCAAAAGCACTGTTTTTTTTTATATATGCCTATCACCTAGTATAGTGCTAACTGTGCTACAAACAGAGTACAGTCATAGTAGACTAGCAATGGTACAGATATAAAAGCTTTAATCATTCTGATGGTGGGTAAATAAAGAGATGAGTAAGTCATAGCATCAAATTTGTTTGATGTGTGAGATTAATAGATATGAAGTTTGTTACAACTAAGAGAGGAGCCAGAGCTTTAGTATATGGTGGGCACAAGTATGTAATGAATTGATGAGGGAAAAGTCAACAATGCATTACACTAGACAACACAATTGTCCAGTATGTTCGTATAGCTTGACAATGCATAAAGCAAATGTCCCACAAATATATGGCATTAACAACTTTGTCTATTACTTTGAGGACACATAGTTGATTGGTAACTACACTTTATGACATTGAATGTTTACGAAAATGACAGATTTAGGACGGTTGTCATTCCCGATTCAAATGTGTTGCTGGGAAAACACATTCCGGTGTTTTGAATTTGTTGAAGTTATACAGAGCAAAACAAACCAGAACAGAAGTGGATGTACAACAGCTGGCATCTGGTGCACATGCACCAAGAACATAAGAGCCATCAACAGAGATTGTAAAATTACAGAGTTGAAGACTCGTTTTCATAAAAATGTCATCAACTTACATCTCTAGAATGTCAGCATAACAATTTAATTAATTATAATAAGGCCTTTAATTAATCATTACCTTTACACATTTAATTATTAATTTTTATAATAATTTTTATTAGAAGGCGAAACGGTACTTTTAATTATTTAGTGTAGGCGAAGGGGAGTACACAAACAGGGACATCACCTGTTAGGACGGTATTCACGTATTTGAATCAGTACCTATTACGTGATAAAAGGACGTCATATTCATTTACTATAAGCAGATTTGGAATAAGCAGGTAAGTAATTTTATATATACTAATCACTAGTACACAATAATATGTCATTTAAGGATTAGATATAGCTGCTTATGAGATGATGTCAACTTTCCCTTTGCCTAAGATATTATCACTATAGAAGGGAATGAGTTGGGATCTCATCAAATACAATTTTTAATATAGACCCATCATTTCTGTCCAAGTTCACCATCATCACTTTTTGTAAAATAATTGTATTTACATAATAATACATAGATAAGTGATTGAGCATTAGTTAATCCATTGTATTGGTTTTTATGATGTGTGTGTTATGGTGTCTGGGGGTCATGCCTGAGAATGGACAAAATCTCTACCACCTGGTTGGTTCTTCTCTTGATGGTTGATAATTATAATTATACACAAGCATGCACACATGTTATATATAATATATATGGAACATAAATAGTACATGATACATACCATGCCAAATAAATCATACCGTAAGGGTACAAATTTTCGAGGGTGATTATAATTTTCTGACATTTTTTAAATTTTGCTTTATTATTTAAATTTCGTGGGTATATAATTTCGTGTTTTAGTGGGTGCGATAAAGTATTAATAATAATGGGTGTGGTATATCGACCGTGTTGTGAACACAAGGGCCGTGATTTTCGCGAAATATGGAAAAACCTATTCCTATGAATCCATGGTGAGAGGGTACCATATATATACAAGAAACCTTCTGGTAGGCAGCTGACAGAGAAGTACTTCAGACAGTTAAAAGAGTAAAGAAGTGACCGTACTGAATCCCTTTGCGTGATATACGGGGGTGGAAAAAGTTAAATTTCGTGATAAAACACAACCCACGATTACAGCGAAATTCTAAATCCCCACGAAAATTTATACCCTTACGGTAGGTACTTTAACTGGAGCATCCTCACTTGATCAATAGTTGACATTACTGAAATATTTATTATCACTTGACTGTATTCCTTTAATATTGAACCCTAGTATGTTACTATATAGAGCATGCCTGATAAGACAACATGGGAAATAAGAATTCCTCACTGAATCATCATCGACACCGTGAAGTAGTGTTGATTCCCATTGTAGTTTTATGTATGAAATGTGGAAAAAATATTAACACAAATTTTGCGGATATGAAGTTAATAGCTATAAAGAGCGAATGATCAATTTGGCGAGAGATGCTACCATATATGGGGAGGTGATATGTCATAAACAATTTCTACAATATTATAATTTTAATAGGTACTGAAGCATAACAATAATTTCAATGGAAGTGCATGGTGATTGGAATATCTATAACACCAGTTTAAATCTATTTGATAACAAACTGCCTCATCTTCATATATTATTTCAGTGTTTTCTAGAAAAACTATGCCAAAATATGCATTACTCTAGATGTAAACAATCCTGTGGCTAGGTATTGCAGTATTTTTGTGGTAGATGCTATTAACCACAAATTCAAAGTAAACGAAACTGACTTGAGTTAATGGGAGTTAGTGTTGAAAAAATTGAGTTTTGTATATGACTATCAATGTATAATAATATTAATATTTACATATCTATTATTTATATGCATTGTTTTATTCTTTTAGCCCGAGTTTATGTTTCTCTATGGACATTGTAATTAGTTGTATATAAAGAATGAATCTAAGATATTTGATGTAATGACAGAGCTCTAAGAACCTAACAAGTATGGTGGAATTAACTGGTCATTGATTAATCATTAGAACCATTAATTAAAAATGATTATACTTCTAAATATCAATGAAGTCTGAAATGATCCAGCAGTGTTTTACATAGAAACAAAAACTATTACATAATATATGTATAAAGATAATACACTTGAGTTATCTAACATCATTTGTTAGAGGTGTACGCCTACTCTATTATATTATACATTACGTCAAGTCCAGATGTTCCATCTAAGATAGGACAGATATTACATTATAGTAAAGAAGTAGTATAACTAAGACAATAATTAGGTAAGTCTTTGAAGTAGCTCTTGACATTAGTTGTATAACCGTTATTTATATATCCTACATGTATAGTTATCAATACAGTTTCATGTTATACTTATAATTTCATATCAATACATTCATACTTTTTCATTTAACATTGACCTGTATGCCAATAGTATCTGTTAAGTATGCATGTCTAGGTTTGGTCATGTTAGATATCTTATATGGCTATGTATCACAACAATATATGTAAACAATGATAAAGAAAGCAAAGTTTAGTCAAATTGACCTGCTATTACCTACTGTACTTATCTTTACTATCATACAAGTTATGATCGATTACCGTTAAACCTTTTTTATTTGCACCCCATACTACAAATTTTGTAATGTGGACACAATTGTACTATATAAGTCGTTCAATTTTCTTCTGTGGAGGTTGAGCTGAGTCATTATGAAACTACCTCGGCCATCTCAGTGATATAATGGGCAATAGATGAGTGAATGGCTTAGAGAAATTTAGCAAAATATCATGTACTATTCTGTCAAAAGGTATATATGCCCTTTTGCAAATATATATATATTCATCACTGTAAATTGATGATTAATCTAACCAATACAACTTAGGATTAACATCTACTCCTTTCATTACTATATGTATTATGTAATTGAGGGTTATGTATTACATAAGTAGTAGTATATTAGTATTGAAAACAATATTATGCTTCCTTTTTGACTAAAATAACTTTGCAATTACAACCTTATATATATATAAATATGTGGTTAAATCAACCATATCAATTTTTACATTGTATTATTGTCTAGATTATGCACAATCTAAGTAGAGTAGCTTGCATTGTAGTGCTTCAGATCATTATAGTACTGATATATGGCAGTACCAAGTACATACTATGTAGTATCTATATGCATGTGACAGTGCTAATGATATGGTAACTGTAACCTATAGCCCAAAATCGATGTGTTCTTATGTACTGTTTTTCTTTATTTATATTATATTCCTGCAAAAGTATTTACACACACAAAATCTACCAAACATATGAATACATTCAGATTGTGGTATTCATTATAAGATGAATGTTACCAAGAATATATAAAAATAACAAACTAATTCATACTTTGCAGAGAATGATAATATATAGATGATGAAAATGAGCCACTATTGATTTTGTTACCAATATGGATCCAATGGTGTTATAGATACTCCAATCAAATTCACTTCCATATTTGGAATTCATCTATAGCTATATGGATTATGGACCTGCTAAAGTATACATCTTTAGAAAGACAAAATTCATATGAGGACTGCATTAATTACATACTTCCAAAAATATCATATCTCTGTATTTTTAGTCTCAAACAGACATAAATGTAATCTATTTTCATACTGTATAAATTGTGTGTGCGTGTTGTGTATATGATATGATACACATTTAGCAAATTTGCTTGAATGAAATTTTGACAACTCAGAAAAATTAATTTGTGATTTATATTTTTAATAATTATATATTTTAATTTTAGAAAATGTATAGCTAATTTAGGAACTAGGGACATTACCTTCTACTACATTACTGTGGCTCACTATTACCAACTCTAATTAGAGGCTCACTCGCCGCAATCAAAACTAGGTATTCTGTATATTCCTCCAATTATGAGCTCCACATTGAGGATTTTAGGATTGAAGAGTTATTCATTGTATCGTTATCAACTCGTGAACAGTCTGTCTCATCATGTCCGTGCAAGAGTTGTAGTAATGTGGTTTCATATTTTTGGCCTTACGTTGAAGATTCACGAAAAATACAGATTGAAGTTAATAGCTACACTAAAAGAGATAATACGTTCTGGACAGAAATGCTGACTGATATAGGAGAGGTATAGATATCAAATAAATATTGAAATACTATTAAATTTTACACAGGCATTGAAGAGAGAAAGAATTTTAGAAATGAATGTAAGTTTGATTGGAGTATCTATTTCATCAGTTGGATCTATACTGGTAACAAAGATTATCAGTGCTCTTTCTTCAACACCTGGTTTTCCTATTTCTACTCTCAACACTGCCAAATAAGTATTACTCTTCATGAGAATCCTGAGTCTAGAAAGGCAGTATTAACAGCTGTAAAAGCTATTAATGAAAAGCTCAATGAACACAAAACTGAATTGTGAGTTGAGTTGATTAATAATCAACAATCAACACATACAAGATTATATTTTGATAGCAAACATTTATTACTTTTATAATTACATTTCTGAGTTTCTAAGCTACAGTCACACCCACTCAATCAAAGCATGACAGTTTGTCAAAAATTAATGGGAGTGGTTTACTAACTGACTGTGCATCATGTGTTTAAGTGTTTAGGATTTAGGTTTTGGGAAGGATCTAGTAACAGTATAAAAGTATAACATAATACTGATGATACCACTCCCACAATCATTGGAACACTGACACAAAACAGCGTGTCATACATCTGTGTCAAAAGTTAATATTGTAATAATAGGAGTAGCTTACTACTGATTATATATTGTATACACAGCTTATAGGGTTTACTATATAGCTAATGATGATACCACTCCCACAACAACATTCTTTTGATGCAAATGACATACCAGAAATGTCTGCAAATAATCTTTTTTTTTTCTTTTTAGAACGGAGTTTATGGTAATCTATGGAGTTCAAATTTATGAACTGAATGACAATGCTAAAGCAGTAACCTCTAAATAAATATGTTGTAATTAATGGCTTGTACTTGAAATTAAACATGTATATACATGTTTGATTTAATCAAGTATTAAATTTATAAAAGTGGCTATAATTATTTTATCATGTATAGTAAATGTTTAGGTTCACACATAATAAGGTATTCCTGCCATAAAAAACAAACTGATTATTGAGATTGATGAAACTATAAAATATGAACCTGCAGCCATTGATGGATTCCATTCACTAGTACAACAAGAAATTACTATATTTTTGTATCAGTGCTGGCTAGAGCAGAGTGTAAAGGTATAATTCTAGTTTGACACAGATTAATTTTACTTTCATTTTGATTTTGACTTCTTTTTTTAAGGAGAGGTTGGGTTTAGGATTTAAGCTTTTGGGATTAGGATTGCCACCATGCAGTGTCAATAGTTGCGACATTAATATTTACATAAATGCCATCTGCAATAACAACAACCATGATAACTTAAAATGTCATACATGTACTTTCAACATAAAGCCTTAATATATAGGGTATACAATATATAAGTAGGTTTAAAAATATACTGTTGTCACTGGTAAACACAACATCACAATAACATATGAAAACATTTGCATTTCCTTCAAAAATTTATTGAAGCCTTATATATAGTACTGATCTTATTAAAGCAGCCCTGAGAAGAAAGAAGCAAAAATAAAATGGGCTTGAAATATTCCTTTACTGAATTGTCGTCGTCATTCACTGCTTAATGAAGATGATGTGATGATAGCAGGAGAAGAGTCCTATCCACCTTGGACAGATACTACACGAAAAATGTGGATTGAAGTTAATAGCTATATGCAACGAAATCAACCATTTTGGGAAGAGATGCTGACACATATAAGACAGGTAGATAAATGGTTATAATACTTATAATTTAATGACTTTATAAGGTACTGATCCAGAGACAAATTTTAAGTATGGAAGTGAGTTTGATTGGAGTATCTATAACACCAGTTGGATCTATACTGGTAACAACTGTTGCCTCACCTTCATATATTATTTCGACTCTCAACACTGCCAAAATATGCATTACTCTTCATGATAGTCTGAAGCTAGACAGGCAGTATTTGCAGCAGTTGATGCTATTAATGAGAAATTCAATGAACATGGAACTGAATTGTGAGTGACTTCAATGTTGATTGGCTTTTTTATTCTAAAGGAAATAATATGATGAATTAAACATTGTATATTACTAGCTAACAGTATTCAAATTTACATTTTATAGGACTGCGTTTATGGTACTCTATGGGATTCAAATGTATGAAAACAGCACTGTTACATTATCCAGTGAAAACAAAAATCTTTAGGTAGTGAAGTTGGAGCAACAAGTTGTTTTTTTTGATCATGACACTGAGATCCCAGAAATCAAAAGAAAATTATTTTTAATATTTACTAATACAATAAAGTAATATGATGTCATTCAATAATTAAATTACATATTATATTAGAGAAGTAATTTTAAAATTAAAGTACAATGTCCTATGATTTCAATTTTGTCCAATTTAGAATTCAGTTGATATAATGTTAATGTTCTGATCATATACAGTACTAGTTAGTAGCATTGTCTCATGAATAATAAAAACACTGGACAAGATATTTGTATAACAAAGAATACAAGTTTATATAATTATAATATGAATATATATGAACTGGATACTTTGTAGCTATTATCTATATACTTTATAGTGTAATAGATATACTGAAAAAGTACATTGTATGTGCCTATAATTAAGACTAGACTCTGCATACTTTTCCACTGTACTGTAGTACATCTACACTAGGTATACTATCAGACTATCAGGTGTCATAGTTAAGTTACCCTAACAAGATCATTACTGTAGTTTTGTTAACACATCATGTTACAAGAGTGGGTGTGTACTTTTTTATCTTTCCCATATATTCATAATCTAATAAGAGTGTCACATCAAACTTTGTTTGTCTGACATAAGAACTGAAAATATGATACCCTAGACATAAAGGATTCATGACAATGATAATACACACACTATATCTAGTGAAAACAGTAACTTTTAAAGAAATGAACTTATTTAAAATATGACATTTGTTTTTATTTGATAATGGTATCCACACAAGATATGGTATGACATGGTGTCATGAGAAATATGTTTGGTGATCTATAAAGTGCTAGTAACAATGCCATATTTGAGGTGAATTTAATAATACTATATACAGCTGCAACTATATTGGTTGTTGTTGTATTCAAATTCATGTGGTATGTGTGTGTGTTTATATAGATGCATGTGCAGGAACAGGATGAAACTACTACATATATAGTAATACTGCATAGATTTAGATTACTAGAGCATAAATCACTAGAGCAGAGATTACTAGAACAGCCCTGACAAAAAGCAAGCAATATTGAAACCCTGTAGTATACTGTGTAGAGCAGCCCTGACAAGACATAATGGGAGTAAAGAATTCCTCATTGAATCATCATCGACACGGTGAAAGTAGAAGTATTAATATACTTGCAATTGTACCTTCATGATCACATAAGATTTGGAATAAAGTTGAGCAAAAAATGTGGATTGAAGTTCATAGCTATGAAGAGTGAAATGATCAATTTTGGCAAGAGATGCTGAAACATATAGGAAAGGTATATATCATAAACAATTTCTACAATATTATAACTTTATATTATATAGGTACTGAAGGGTGAAAAAATTGAAATGGAAGCGAATTTGATTGGAATATCTATACCACCAGTTGGATCTATACTGGTACTAAAAAATACTGCCTCACTTTTAGATACTTCCACTGGCAACACTGCCAAAATATGCATTACTCTAGATGAGAAAAATCCTGTGGCTAAGCCTGCAGTATTTTTTGAGGTAGATGCTATTAACCAAAAATTCAATGATCCTGAAACTGAACTGTGAGTTAATTAGAGTTAGTGCTGAAAAACTGAGATTTGTATATGACTATCAATGTATAATAATATTAATATTTATATAATATCTATTATTATATCTATTATTATTCTTTTAGGACTGAGTTTATGGCTCTCTATGGAGTTGATATGTTTGAAAAAAATTAATCGAAATATGTAATGTAATCAAAAAGCTCTAAGAAGTAATAAGTACAGTGGAATTGACTGGTTGTTTAAGTTGATAATTGGAAACCATTAATTAAAAATAATTATAATTCTAAATATCAATAGTCTGAAATGATACACAGTGCTTCTAGATAGAAACAAAACTATTACATAATATATTATAACAGTTAAATACACTCTATTTATATTATAACTTTTCAAGTCCAGATGTTCCATAAGGATTAGGATGGTATATTACATTATAGTAAAGAAGTAGTATAGCTACATCAATTAATAACTTTGAAGTAGAATGACATTAGATGTATAACATTGTAGCTGCACATATAGTTTCAATACAATTTCATGTGTACTCCTAATTTCATACGGATTCTTTTTTTTGCCCTTTATTGAGTCAATGCCAAAAGTACTATTACTATGTTATACATGTCATTAGGTTTGGTCATAGTATATTAGTGTTATGTCAACAAACTATAGCACTGATCTTGTTAGCACAAGTGTATACTTTGCTACTATGACACCTACTATAGGTTATGCATACTATCATAAATTGATCACCTTATGAACCTTGTTGTACATTTGCAAAATAAGTGCAATAAATTTCACAATTGCACTGATTGAAGTTTTAATTTTCTTCTATGGAGATCTCCTAAAGTCATTATGCTACTACCTCGGCCACTTCAGTGTCTGTATACTCTAATATCTGAAACTTAGACTCCAGTAGCAGCATTACGGATGGATTTATATTTTAAATGTAATGTGGGAGGAGTATTCACGCCTACTACTCAGATGGTGGATTTCCGAGGCACTACGTATATTGATAAAGACCACGATCCAAGATACCTTAGGATTAACGTCTGCTCCTTTCATAGAAGAGAGATGATGGATTCTGGGATCATATGCTTAAGACAATAATTAAGGTATTGTTTGTCTCACGCAGCCAGCCCTTGGCTACAGGTTATTGGTTGTCATAACCGTTATTTATATATAGCCTACTGGTAGTTCGGTGAATTGGCACTAGGTCACATTAGACCATTCACTGCATCACACGCACAGACATATATATATAATTATACAACTGAGTTACAGCTAGGCACGTAGGCAGTACATATTGGAGCACTATTTATTACTAACCAGTTGTATTCTCCTTTAGGAAATGAACAGACAAGAGTTACATTCATTTTATGTTAATTTAAAGGGTGGATATTCAGAAGACAAGGACTCTTCCTGTACTCACTGTAGTACTTCTCGTAATGGGTTCATAAATCCTCATTTAATACCAGATAGCCTAAAAATAAGTATTAATCTTGTTACAATGTGGATTAATCATCATCAAAATCAGGACAGTCAGAAAGCTGTAAAAACAGCTGAAGATGTGATTACAAACTGTTTTAATGGAGACAATGATGTGTAAGTAACTACTCTATAGGCTTTCTCTCATTATGTAATTGCCTTACATTTTAGGATAGAGTATTTGACAATATACGAAACGAAATTGTGTTCAAGTCGACCAAAACTTTAACAAAAGGAAAATGTTATATAAGATTTTGAAATAACAATAATTCTTAAGCCATGAATTTCCCTCTTAATATATACTGAGCATGCGCACTAAGTTTAACAAGAAATCACCTGACATCACCTGACCAATAACCAGTTTGGGGGTTCAGTTCGACGGACACACCGGAAGTTGCTTGGTGAAATTTTTCATGACTCCACAGCCTGGCCAGCAAATTATTACCAACGCCTAGTGGAAAGTGAGTGCCCCTCTGTGTGTTTGTGCCCTTTGTATGACTATCAGTACATGTGGCTATTTATAGACCGGGAAACCGTGCTTTCCGTGGCATTTCCAGTGAGCGCGTCACTCAAGCTTCTATATCACCTATTCTGTTTGTCTATATGATTGCCTCAGGGACCCATTCTGTGTGGTTTTAAGTATTTGAAGTGATATAGTCATTTACGAGATTTATTCTATGGTTCAGGGTAGCTTTTAGACGTTGCGAGGCTGTTGTTTCGCCCTTTTTTGCAGCTGTTTTACGCTAGCGAGTTGACCTTTTCTCTACGAAATCTGCAGCGTCTGTAGCCGTTGTCACTCGAGCCTTCGCCACAGATGTTATTTTCGCAGTGTCGAGCTGTTTCAGACCGACTTGCTGCGGAATATTTTTCGCGTATAATTGCCGACGCCGTATGTATAGCAACATGTACTGTTAGTCGATGAGTGTAGAACACAGTGCGGGCAAGTGATACAACATACAAGCTCTGTGATACAAGGCTGTATGCATAATATAGTATACCACTAGATGTATCTTATTAAAGTACTAAACAATACATAATGCAAAATAGTAGACTTATAATATATTATTATTGTCTGTAGAAAATGTTAGCGACTTTGCCAATTTTTATAAAGCAAGCTTTAATCTTTACAATGACCAATTGAGAATGGACGTTGACTATTCCAAGTGCCCATAATTAGGCAATGTTTTATTTTTTAACTTTCTTTTTAATAATGAACTGTGTTATTTGTACATACATGTGTACTTGTAATAAAGTGATCATGTTGAAGTACAGTACACCATGTACACTGAACAGCTAAGACAAGAATCTCATGAATTACTACAAGTGATTTGGTGTTGTGTTTACAGCAATGTCATGTTGACCAAATAAGGACAAAATAACATTCACACTACCAGGTGGCTGGATACCATATAACAGAAACACAGAAATGAATAATATTGTGTTAATTGATGCTTAATTCAGGGATATACTACTGTTAATATAATAAGCTTTATAATCACCAAGACAAACTATAACACATTTGTCTCTTTTTTAACATAATAGAGCAGGTGCAATGAATGGCTGCGCCACGTAACTTGTCTCTCTGTTCATACTCATCTACCGCTCAACAGTCTCTTCAAACTCCTGATACAAGTTCTATCTTATTTCCTTCCTCTCCTTTTACTCCCGGGGACAATGATACCACTCAGAGGTAGGTACATTGTATAATTGTGAATGGATAGACCAATTTTCTATCAGTTTCACAAATGAAGTATCATCTGTTAATAGTCTGGAGGAACTTCTCTCAATTTCTGGAATCACCAATGACTTAACTCAAGCAAATGGTAATGTCTTTAATATTAACATTTTAGAATTGGCATGGTTTGTACACAGTCCATTGAAAAGACCTTCAATAGATGGGGAGTCGTCTATCCCAAAACGAATGAAGTTTGATGAACCTCTTATAAATGCATCTGCTGGACAGATGCATCCACAAGATCACATACCAAGTATCTTACCACATTCTTCTTTGGTATCTTTTATTCCATCACCAACAACATCTCACCAACCAATCAATTCAATGACACCTGCTATCTCAGGAGGAGGGGGCGTGGTGTTACCATTACCAAGTTCCCATCTGAAGTTAACAAATTCATCTCTTAGTACTGTTCCTATTCCGACAAGTAGTTCGCAACCAAATAATGCATTAGCAGACTTACTACCATCTATTGAAAGGATAAACACTGCTGCTTTACCTGGCAGTGTTTCTTTAGCCTCTACCAACCACATTAATACCAATTCTAAGGTTACCAGGGGAACAGTTTCCATGACAACAATACCTTCAACTAGTACAGCATCTGGGTTATTATCTCAAGCTAATAATGGATCAGTGGCACTGTTGGTTCAGTTATACAAGAATTATCAGTCAACTGGAGATACTCAAGGCATGCAGAAAGTACACCAACAACTCGTAACATTACAATCTCACTTAACTAGTAAAGCATTAACCACTTTAGCAAGTTCTGTTGGCAACCTATCAAGCTCACTGATTCATGGTAATAATGTCCCATCTACATCTTTAAGTAGTAGTACCAATATACAGCTACCAGCTGCTGGCTTGAACAATACAAATATGCTTTTATCAACTGCTGGATTGAATGGTTCCAGTATGCAGCTACCAAGGACTGGATTGAGTAGTACCAATATGCAATTATCAACTACTGGATTGAACAGTACTAATATACAGCTACCAACTACTGGATTGAGAAGCACCAATATGCAATTATCAACTACTGGATTGAACAGTACCAATATACAGCTACCAACTACTGGATTGAACAGTACTAATATACAGCTACCAACTACTGGATTGAACAGTACTAATATACAGCTACCAACTACTGGATTGAACAGTACTAATATACAGCTACCAACTACTGGATTGAGAAGCACCAATATGCAATTATCAACTACTGGATTGAACAGTACCAATATACAGCTACCAACTACTGGATTGAATAGTACCAATATACAGCTACCAACTACTGGATTGAACAGTACAAGTGTACAGCTACCAACTACTGGATTGAACAGTACTAATATACAGCTACCAACTACTGGATTGAACAGTACTAATATACAGCTACCAACTACTGGATTGAACAGTACTAATATACAGCTACCAACTACTGGATTGAGAAGCACCAATATGCAATTATCAACTACTGGATTGAACAGTACCAATATACAGCTACCAACTATTGGATGGAACAATACCAATATACAGCTACCAACTACTGGATTGAACAGTACCAATATACAGCTACCAACTATTGGATGGAACAATACCAATATACAGCTACCAACTACTGGATTGAACAGTACCAGTGTACAGCTACCATCTACTGGATTGAACAGTACCAATGTACAGCTACCAACTACTGGATTGAACAGTACCAATATACAGTTACCAACTACTGGATTGAACAGTACCAATATACATCCGCCAACCACTGGGTTGAACAGTACCAATATACAATCCACCAACCACTGGATTGAACAATACCAATATACAACTACCAACTACTGGATGGAACAGTACCAATATACATCTACCAACTACTGGATTGAACAGTACCAATATACAGCTACCAACTACTGGATTGAACAGTACCAATATACAGCTACCAACCACTGGATTGAACAGTACTAATATACAGCTACCAACTGCTGGATTGAACAGTACCAATATACAGCTACCAACCACTGGATTGAACAGTACCAATATACAGCTACCAACCACTGGATTGAACAGTACCAATATACAGCTACCAACCACTGGATTGAACAGTACCAATATACAGCTACCAACTACTGGATTGAGTAGTACTAATGTGCAATTACTGACCAGGGGATTAAGTACTGGACTGAATACAAAGCTTCCAAATGCTGGACTGAGTGGTCAACCTTCAGCTACAAGCTTAAACAAGTCTCTAAATAATATTAGTAATCATCAATCTGCAGCAACTTTGAACAGTACAAATATACAACTGCCATCTACTGGCTTGAGTAAACAGGTTCCTGCTATGTCTTTAAATACAATTACAGCTAGCAGTAATGTACAACCTCCAAATGCAAGTTTGAGCAGTTCAAATATCCAAAGGACAAGTATAAATAGTATTACTAACCCATTAGTCACTAATCATACTAGTCTGATAACACCATTGAAGTCTACTAATGATTCAAGTCAACCATCACATTTACCTCCAAGCCTACATCTTTTAATCAACATAATGTACCGAAGGTTGTTCCCTCCCTTCCACTGACTACTGCTAGTTCAGCTTCACCATCTATTGTGACACATTCTCTGGCTCCTCCCTCTACAACTACCTCTGGTTTAAACCAACTGTCAGGACTGCAGGTCTGCATTGTGCCCTATTATTAAATGCTTAATAAGTTTATTCATCTAGGTAACTGCACAGACCCAAGCCAATGTCCTTCGGGCAGTGTACAGTTACAGACTTCAACAGATACAGGACTTTTTAGCGTCTATGCCCACTGGTCAACGTCCAACATCAACTCAAGAATTAAGAGATTTACTAACAAAACACAATATATTATCTAAGGTAAATCCATAATGAATTGCTCCATAAAATTAATGATAATCGTGTCAATTTAGGCTCTGCCAGCTGATTTTATAGCTAATTTAACTCAACAATCAACTCAACAATCTTTGCCAACATCTTCAGCACAATCATCAACTGTTACAACCACTAGTACTAATGTTGCACTGGAAACAAATTGTGCTGTGACTACTAGTTCACCCATCTCCATAACAACTAGTGGAGCACAGCCTCCAAAATTACCTTCTTCCTCAACTGGATCCAGCTCATCTCCTGCTCCTTCTGGCCCTCTGCCAGGAGTCACTTTAGAGACTTTAAAAACTTTGTGTCGACTCCCTGAAGCTGATCTAATTCGTATTCCAATGCCTTCCATGTTATTGACTGTAGTACAATACCTGAGAGCAAACAAATGGACAGGCAATAGTGCAGATCTACCATCTCTGATACAACATGCACAAGATGCTATAGCTAAAGGAACATTCAATAATACTGTAAGTATATGTGATAATAAATACTATTGGGATAATTCCTGTCATAGACTAGTCCAAACCATGCTATATCTACTGTACCATCATCCTCAGCACAACAGCAGTTAAATAGACTGTCTTTAAATACCCAGAAACCAAACACAGCAAGGTACTTAGTTATTTTTTGATCGTTTTTTATCAATTATTTACTTCAGTCCTTTGTCCAATACATGGCTAGTGTTTGGTATTAAAATGACATCGTCTACAACTACCAATATCACACCAAACACCCAAATATTCTACTGTCAATACACCTTTGATAAGAACAATACCACAACAGGTAGTAAACTGATCTAGTCATTGTATGCATATATATTCCTATTATTATTATTAGACATTTACAACCTCTACTCTGTCTCGTCCTGTGACTCGATTTCAAAGCAAAACTCAACAAGAGCAGGCAGAGAGAGAAAGACTTGTTGCTTTGCAAAAAGTACAAAAAATAAATGATTTTTTAAAGATTGATTTCTTTTGCTATAGGTACTACAATCCTCAGAGGAAGCTCGAATAGCTTTTAGATTTCAAGCCCATATTGATAAACTTCATCAACAAACTTGTTTCTCGGGAACTTCACCGACCTTTTGCCAACTGGCAGGACTTGATCTTACGTCTATTACCTTACCACGTATATCGTGAACCAGAGCTCCCTGCAGGAGCCATGGAAAAAGGTACATTCATATATAATGCTAGTACCACTGTGGCCTGTTTACTTGTAGCTGATGCTGTGTATGAGGGCATTGCTGGTGTCCTGTTGTCTCGTTCTCAAGGACTAATGAACCAATATCAACAGGTATTGCTAAGAGATGAAGAGGTATATATTGTGTTGTAGTATCTATATTGACCTGAACTATTGTTGTAGAGAGGTTCTGACGAAGGTATGAATTTAGTATTGCAACGACTTTGGCTTGAGGGAGAACAAGAAAGGAAAGAAGAAGAAGAAAGGCAAAGAAAAGAAGCAGAACAAATTGCAGCAGGTTACCCCCCCCCCCCAATAATTATAGACTATTTACTCTTACGTTCATTTTAGAACTTAGTGCTGTCGGTGGGATGACTAATGACTCTATTCTGGACACAGACCCATTCTTCTTAGACTCAGACTCATACATGGATGATCCTTTCTTAACAAACTTTTGGGATGAGGCCAGTGACGAACTAGGTGATAATGATTTCAGTCTAGGCATCACATGATCACTCACGTCGCTTTTTAAATTCTTATTTAATGAATTTTATAAACTATTTATTCTGTCAAATCTTTCCTTGAAATTTCTTCATCTTTCCCATTGTGACATATTGTGTGTGAATAATAAAAGTCAATGCAAAACTAAAGGGTGTGGTTTTTAAATAAGTCTCCGCCCATATGTCGTGGCATGGCGGTTAGTCTTCTTAACGAGGAGTTGAGGACAACAGTGTCTACTTGTAAAGTATTAGTAGTTGGTGCTGGAGGAATAGGTTGTGAAACTCATTAAAAACTTAGTCTTGACTGGCTTTAAGAATTTAGTCATTGTAAGCAGTAGTACATAATTTGGTTCAAAAATTTGCATACCTTTAATTCACAGGTCGATCTTGATACTATAGATGTTAGCAATTTGAATCGTCAGTTTCTTTTTCAGAAGCAACATGTCGGACGTCCTAAAGTTGAGGTTTGATTTAATTCAAATTATATACATGAGATAAATCATTACAACTCAAACAGGTTGCCCGAGAGAGTGCTCTTATTTTTAACCCAATGTCTCCATCACTGCCATTCATGATTCTATTTTAAAGTAAGGTGACATCATTATCATGTGATACATCAACACATACCATAGTCCCGAGTATAATGTATCATTTTATAAGCAGTTTGCACTTGTAATGAATGCATTGGATAATAAAAGCAAGTTATTTTTATTGTAATTATATGTAATATCTTCTGATGTATTAAATAGAAGCTCGTAACCATGTCAACCGTTTATGTTTAGCAGCTGATATTACACTAATAGAGAGTGGGAGTGCTGGCTATTTAGGACAAGTAACAGTAATTAAAAAAGTAAATGATAATTTGAACTTACCAATGATTTGTTCTTTTACATGGCTGCACACTTCTATTTAGGGTGTGAGTGAATGTTATGAATGTCAACCTAACCGGCTCCCAAGACCTTTCCTGGATGTACTATACGTAATACACCTTCTGAACCAATTCATTGCATTGTATGGGCTAAACATTTATATAGGTATCATTGTGTGTGTATGTAAGATTGGTCTCTTTTTTTATTGTTGACAGTTTTACTTTAATCCATGGATTATTTTAGACTTTTAGTTTATGGATTATATTGTGTGTTTCTTTAGTCAGTTGTTTGGTGAGCCTGATGCTGATAACGATGTATCTCCTGATACAGAACTAATACCAGAAGAAGAACGTAATGGTAATGTACTAGTTAATTTTGATATGAGTGATGCCCCTGTTATTAGGAGAGAAGATGGAAATAGAGGATGAGGTGAAGCAAAGAATGTCAACTAGATTGTGGGGCTGAATGAATGAATATAACTCAACAAAATTGTTCCATAAAGTAAGTATTATTACATTTACCTGTTATACTGGTCTCATAATCTGGATTTTCTAGTTATTTTACACTGATATTCAATATCTCCTAACAATGGAAAAATTATGGCAAACAAGACGACCACCAACTCCTTTATCATTAGATTCATTACCAGAAACCAGTCAGCATATAATAAATACAGTTTACTAGGAGTTAACTATTCTTACAGGTGAAGACAAGAGCATCGCCTTTACCTGACCAAAAAATTTGGAGTGTTAGAGAATGCTATGAAGCCTTTGTAAAATTGGTATGATATATTTTACTATAATACACCCACCATGCTTTCAGTCAATATTATGGGAAAGTTAAGAATAGCTCTTAATAATATTTCTTTAGCCTTCCATCTTTGAGAGAGCGACATCTTAAAGAAGGGAGATGGTTTGGGACAAAGACTCAAATCAAGACTTAGATTTGGTGGTAGCTGCTGCTAATCTTCGAGCACATGTGTTTGGTATATCGCTAAAGAGTAAATTTGATATCAAATGTAAGAAGTGTATCAATGACTTCACCATAATATGTAGTGTTATCTTGTTAGCAATGGCTGGTAATATAATTCCTGCTATTGCTACTACAAATGCTGTCATTGCTGGTCTCATTGTAATGGAGGCTCTTAAAATATTAGGGGGAGAGTTTAACAAGTGTAAAACGGTGAGGCAGAATGTGCTACAAATAGTTTATTGTTTTTTTCAGACCTATCTTCCTAAACGACCCAATCCTCGTAAAAGACTGTTAGTAACATGTCCGTTGTTGCAACCTAATCCTAAATGTTATGTCTGTTCACCTTGTCCTGAAGCTACTATTAAATTGAATGCCAATACTGTTACCATGGCAACTCTACGAGACAAGGTGATGATAATGTCATGAATCATGCATGAATGTTTTAATAGATTCTTATCAATCATTTTGGGATGATTGCTCCTGATGTGGAACTTGATGGGAAGGGTAAGTCACATGATATTTAAATGATTAGTATTAACAATAATTATAGGGACCAATCCTTTTATCAAGTGAGGAAGGAGAAACAGATGGTAGGTACATGCCCCTTCATTAGAAATTTATCAACTATTTTGTAGACAATCTTCCAAAGTCGTTAGCTGAGTTTCATGTTAATGATGGAACAAGATTAAAAGTAGATGATTTTTTGCAAAATTATCAACTGTTTCTCAACTTAGTACACAGGTAATTGTAATAATGAGAGGGGTTCTCTCTTTCCCTCATGTCCTGTGTGCATGTACATTATTTCTTTAGTGAACAAGCTTTGAAGATGAAAAGGAGTTTTGAGATTTTAAGTGAAGATAAATTAGGTAACAAAGATTATTTTCATTTTGTATAACTGTTACCTTGTGTTAATAGATGAAGTCAAAGACAAAGTGGGTGTGGCCACAAAACGAAAGGCCATAGACAGTCCAGAAGTTACTACCACAAAGAGACTGAGAACAGATAATACAGACTCTTAAATCATTATTTCTAGTATATATAATCATGTAGTTAGTGGTGTTGTTCTATTGCCAGACAGCAATGCTACCACTAGCTCCGACTGAATATAAAGTATCTGCATTATGTCCATAGCAAACTGCCTCAGTACTTCCAGCATCTTTACAATCTAAATTTGATACCTTTCCTGAGGATTGCTCAACTAAACACACTGTACCAGATCCAGAACTGCAGGCCAATACTGACCCTACACAATGCATATAAGCAATGTCATGTTTTAATTTCTTATCACTATAATCATTGTACCTGCTGGATCAATAGCCAAACCATTAACAGGATAAGGTCCTAAATCCCAGTGAGAAACACAAGCATTTCCTTTTAAATCCCACTTGATCACGATTCCAAAACAGTCAGCTGAATATAATTCAGTCCCCTAATAGTGTATATCAAGGTATAATGTAATGTAAACACAGACCTGGTAATTAGCCATGACATCATTGCAGGCATTTTGGTGGTCATAATAGGTTTGTAGACACAAACCCTTAAAGAAATATTAATAGATTGTTGTAAAAGGAATACACTTACAGTTCTAGCATCCCATAGTGATACAGTTTTATCTGCTGAACATGTAGCAACAGTATTAGAATAGGGCAAGAACTGGACTGCATTGATGGAATCAGCATGTCCTCTTAGAGTGAGTACACACTGTCCACTAGAACCACATAATAATATTACATATAGAATAGTTTTTGTTTTACCTTTCAATGTCCCATAGTTTACAGCAATGATCCATTCCAGCAGATGCTAGTATTTGACCTGACCAATGCCAACTACATCCCCATACTAAAATACACTCATAACAATGTCTATGGCTGGCTAGTAGTTACCTGGTTGTCTGTGATCGGGTAAAGTGAGAGTGGATGTTAACTGGACAGATTCCATATTTTTCACTGTTCCATCTCCACTGGTTGAAGCTAATACATCACCACTGTTAAATGGATTGGTTAATAACATAAACAGAACACAAATTATTAGTATTAACCTTGGATGAAATTGAATGGATGAAAGCCAATCTTCATGACCTTCACCAGTCATTAGGTGCTCACCACTGGGTATTGCCACACTTTCCAAGTATGATCATCACTACCAGTGACTAAAATGTTCTTTGTGGGGTGTAGAGCTAAACTAGAGAGAGAAAGAGAAAGGTAACGGAAAGAGAAGGACAATGTAGTTACCATGATATGGAGAAATCATGTGCATCTATTGTGCCAGTCATTGAAGCCCACCAACTCTTGTCAAGTGAGCACACAAAGGCATGTCATTGTATGACAATAAGGATTAGCTGGTTCAGCAGGAAGAGACTACAAACAAATCATACATGTGAAAATGAGACACTAGTCTTGTTATTGTAGTAAGAGCAATTTTGTTTAGTTTTTTATTAGGAAATTAATTCAGTTATAGCTTATAATGCAAACAACACCTTGAGTGTCTTGTTGTCGTTTGGTTGTACAGAGGAGATTGATGGTTTTGTCAGTGGTATTGATTGGAGGAAGGGGCTGAGATCGAACTGGTTTAGATGACAATTCATTTGGAGGATAAGTGGAAGGACGTAGAGAGTGCAGTGTAGACTGAAGACATTCTACCTATTGTGACGATAACTAGTGTATTTGTCTAACAACTATTTAGTACTTCAGCTATTGCTTTTATCTCTTTCTAGACTTGTCAGCAATTTTCTCTCTAGTAGCAGCCTATAGTTATAAAAACAGCTAATCACTATTGTTTACATTTCTGTTTACTTCATATTTTTTATGGAGATCTTTCAACATAGGATCATAAGAAGTAAAATGACTCTTCATTCTATAACACAAGACAATAATTATTTATAGACAGCAAGTAGGATGTACCTCTTCATATCTGTCATAAGTTTCTCCTTCTCTTGTAGTGTTCTTCGATGATGCATACGATGATAGTCCCGCTCTTTTCTAAGATGGACATATTTTTCTTTAGCTAACCTATATTATAAGAGAAAAGTAGATATGGTTGTTTTCTGGTCATTCACTTTGCAGCCTCTTTGTATCCATGCAATTGAGTCTCCAAGTCTTCCAGCTTTTCTTGAAGAATACGATTTCTAACAGAGAGACATCTTTGATTCTATGATATTATATTTGTATATCTTACTGTGTATATATATCTGAAACAGTGTGCTTGTATTGGTCACCAAGTTGGCCACTGAGAGATAGTTCATACCTTTATTAATAAAGGGAACATATCAAAAAGTCAATAAAGATAATGAACTGACCATTCACTTTGAAAACTATGGGCTGTTTGCTTGAGTCCCATTGATACAAGAAAGTTCCTCACAAAATCTTCAATTACTTCGCCACCATTTTTTTAATTGGTTGTGGCTATGAGGCTTTTGAATTATTATGAGGATAGTCCTACCTACCTTGACTTTAATTGTCGGTTCTTCTCCTGGTGGTGGTGCATGCAATGGTTGAATTGATGACATCAGTTCTATCTGTTGGTGGACTGTTTCATAATCTTCATCATCTTGGAGAGCAATAGTTAATTAACTATATATTATGAAAACTAACCTGAAAAAAGTAGAGTTTCATCTTCTGGTATCTGACAAGTGAAAATACAAAGGATTATAATAGACTGTAGTTACTAATTATAATTTCAACCAAGTTCTTAATCTTATGGTTTTACAAGACTAGAATGAACTTACATTTACTTCTTTAAAATCATACTCATTTTCTGTGTCTAGTTCAACAACACCCTCTAGAAGAAATAGTCATTTTGCCATCTTTTTAGCTAGTTACTCTCACTTACCTTTGAGATAAAACACTTCTCTGTTACTAGAATCCATTTTATTAGTAGTTACTATAGAAACTACTTAGTTACCGCACCTATTGCGGTAAGTTCAAAGGGATTATGAATATTTTTAGCTTATCTTTGCATAATTGTCGGTACATCTTACATGCGACTTTGATGTTTGACCTGATTACGTAATGTTTATTCTTCCTGTCCGGTTCAGGTCCAGTCACTATATAATCTAATGCCCAGTGCTAAAAAAACTTTTTCCGTTAGTAGCAGACTTCGTCTTTACAAGCTAAGTCCGTCTTAAATTTCCTATAAACTAGAATAGATCATATCCACTTACTTACTAACTGCAGATATCATCCCGTAACGGTAAGTGTATGCGTCTTACAGCGTAGTACATGTTTAGCGCCAATGCGAGGCTTGGATCGTCCTAGCAAACTATGGATCCAAGCTAAGGATCTTATCAATTAGTTCATTCCATGGTACCGCACCAAGCAGAGACCTGGGACTAAGTAACTAAACCAAAACCTTTAACAAATGTAAAAAAATCTTACATCCTAAGGATTACAATACATAGGAAAACTGATTTAAAGTTATTAACAAAGGAATAAAATATTAGTGCATGCCGTTTACAGACAGTTGCGCGAAAAGGGTGGGGCAACCCAAATTATCATTTTTGTTTACTCTTATTCTATTAATTATACAGACATTTTAAGGCAGTTAATATAATATCGTGTCAATTGTTATGTCTCGAGCACGTCCACCCAGCTTTATCTCCTCAAGCCATTGCTACTCTTATCAAAGACATTTTTCCATTTGATGACATTGAAGAAGATTCCATCAAAGAACTAGTGAGCTACATGATCGGAATTATTATTTTCGTGGTAATAGAAAGCCATCCTATCTCGAGTGTTCATTCTCTCCATCAATTTTTAAAACAAAAAGTTTTCAAATTGTCACCCAATGAATATGTTATCAAGATAATGAATCAGACCATATCTTCCACCAGAGAAGTTATTAACGGACTGACATCAATGAAGAAGTTTTTATATTCTCGTGGCCTAAATGTTCCATATCCTATCACATCACTGCAAGGACCAGAATTAGTTGTGCTAACTAAATCACAAGTATTGGCTTATCAAACTGAAACAAAAAAACGATTATCATGTTGTAACAGTGACCCTACAAATCATAAATAACAAAGATGCAGCGATTTTACTAGATAGTGAAACCAGTATACCATTGATGAGGACATTGTCATTCGTACACTTATGGAAGAATCTGTTTTAGATGAACCTTCTGAATTAGACACAATACAGTATTGTGTTCGTGTTTTGACATTTCTTCAGGAGAAATACTCCATGAGATGCCCCAAACACCAAGTGTCCTTTTTAAAGTTGGAGAATATTTAGGACACTTGCATTCTGAACTACAGGTAAGCATCATTATATTATCATGAATCAGCTTACCTATTATAACTGGTATTGAAAAAACAGTTCTGCCTTCACTGTTATCCTGTTTTTGAAATACAGTATTTCCTTGAGTAAGAGTAACATCTATTAGTATTTTCAAGCCTGTTGTGTTATCATACAACTGATTCTACACCTTTTCAGTACAGTTAAGTTTCCAAACTCGATATTAGAGTTGGTATATGGTACCTTTAGCTTTGACAGGAACACTAAGCCTAAAAGAGAAGAGTGCTTTTGTTGAAAACAAGAAGTTAGCATCAGATGTTTTTATTTATCTTGCAGTTTACTCTTAAATTGGCCTATTTGTTTTAATGTTAAACTAGAAATAAAAATAAACATTTATTTAAGGTGGCAAAGGAAACACTTTTCAAAGGGACTCTTACTAAAGAAAATAACATGTTTATAAGTTACTAGATGCCATACATAAGTATGAATGTAATGAATGCATTAGGTCTTTGGTACCAGTGACCAACAAAGCATTACTGGTAATCATGTGATTACTGAGACAAGGATGAATACTGACTGATATCAATATTCATGTGCTGACTTGGTTCATAAACTACCCACCCAGATGTGTTGTTATGAACTATGTTAGTAATGTAAATTTACTTTAAACTTGTTTATGTAACATTCACTTTTATGATAAAGCACACATCCTGACATATATAAAATTTTGTTTTTCTCTAGAATTTCTCGTATACTGGACTTGAAAATAGACAACATGTCAACTGGGATTTGAAATATCTACAAACAAGAGAGAAGTACATTGATATAGCTATTACTGATCCCAATAAATATCAAAATGTTACGACAATTCTAAATTACTTTGAGCACTATGTTATACCTCAACAACATTTACTTCAACAATGCATCATACATGGTGACACCAATGATTGGAACATTATTATCACTGAAACAATGGAGAGTTAGAAGTCAATGGTTTTTGTTGATTTCACGACTGTGCTCTATCTCCTGTTATCTTTGATCTCGGTATTGCAATGGTGTATCCCATGTTAAGTAAACCTCGTCCACTGGAGGTTGTTGTCCCTATGCTATCAGGATATCTTCAATCTTTCCCACTCTCTGATGCTGAGTTAAACTTACTTTATTATGTTGGTGTTAGGAAGACTATCACAAACCTGCATTAATGGTAATTCTATAATGTCCTACCATTAGCACTTGATAGTGACCAGGATGTGGTGTGGTGTGTGTGTGTGTGTGTGTGTGTGTGTGTGGTTGTGTGTGTGTGTGTGTGTGTGTGTGTGTGTGTGTGTGTGTGTGTGTGTGTGTGTGTGTGTGTGTGTGTGTGTGTGTGTGTGTGTGTGTGTGTGATCTTTGTCACCATTTAGAATATGTTTTTTCATCACTTTCAATTGTTGTTTACAACACTAGAATAAGCTGATGTCTGTAGACATAATATAGCTATGACATAGCCCAAATGACTATAGGATACTTTGCTCTCAGGGCTGGGTAATGTCTATTTGTAAAGATACCATTCATTCAGACCTTGGTATTTGCTTTGTTTTCATTGTTATCAAAGACTATTCTGTCATAACTGTACTTTGGACTTATGTGCAATAAAAATTGTAGTAATTATGTAATGTGTACTTTCATTTTAAGCTATAACTACTACTTAATTGTTGTAAATTAACCCATGCCAGCCCAGTCGTGTATGACATGTCTGTGTCCATTCTGATATATTGGACTCATTTAAAGCAATAACACAGACTAAAATATATTGATATAGGAAAATCTTTTGCTCCAAGACCCATGCACAAGGCTGGACTGGGGGTGACATAATAATTATTTTGTATGTACTAGCATCACAACAGTGTGTCCAACATTTGTTTACTTAATCAAGCCTATCTTTTTATCTTGTTAATAATTATAGGAGAGTACAATTACCTTCAAGAGCCTTACGACTATCTTCTGGTTGCTGCTAGACCAGCCTGGGCTTTAATGGAAGAATTACTCACGAAAGGAAAAGAGGAATGTGACCGTGTTTGGAGTCAGGCTAAAGGGAAGACCCTAAATGATTACATCGTATAACATTTAAATTTTTGTGTATATATATTATATATAACTGGCTTGCATAAATTTTTTTGTGCTTATAAACTGAATGACATGTTACCCAAAATTACCAATGCTAATGGTGAATTGTTAATAATAATTCATTACACTCTTATAACTCAGAACTAAATGTAAAAATGGCTGTGCATCCTTGTTATCATCATCCAAAAGTTTGTACTTGTATGAAGGATGAATGCCAAAAAGGATATCTGTTAGAAAGTAGATAATGTATATGTTTTGTTTGAGTATGTGCCTGTGTCTAAGAATGAATGTCACTTGTATAATGAGCTTTTCTTTATGACATTTGTGCTATTATTAAAGACTATTTGTCAAAAACTTGTAGTACATGAGTGCTACTGTTTAAAAGTTAATTGACATTAAGCTATTGACAAAGGTTGACATATGTGTAGTACTAAGTACTACTATTGACATATTGTATGTAGTACTGAGTACTGTTAATGATATCTTGTTTGTATTTAGTACTAAGTAATGTTATTGACATATTGTATGTAGTACTGAGTACTGTTAATGATATCTTGTTGTATTTAGTACTAAGTAATGTTATTGACATATTGTATGTAGTACTGAGTATTGTTAATGACATTGTAACAGACCGAGTAAGTTTAGTGCAAAAGATTTTCTTTAAGACAAGGAACACAGTCAACTATATCTGATACGCTTTATAAGACAGTCTTAAATAGTAAGAAACAACAAAAGACTATGCCAGTGGACAAGTAACAATGGTAGGGACAAAATGAAACAAAAATTCACACAAAAGAAAAGGAACCTCGATCTGTGTCCTTCTTGGTGTAACTTCTAGGGTCCTTCTTGGTGTAACTTCTATGATGATGTAACTTGTACTATGATGATGACCATCACTATGTGTCATAAGGTTTGGTTTAGGGTGTAGGTGATGGATTTAGATGATGTCATCATATATGATGACATCACTAGGTGTCATTTAATGATGATGTCATCAGAGTGAAGGTTACACCAGAAACCACCCAACTTCTATGAACTCAATGAGCTGGTTATTAGCACCAATTAACAAATTTAGGTTATAATTTACACTAATTAACAAATCTAAATATCATAAGCACAAAATAAAACAACCATGGACCTTCACAGACACCTTGTATGTAGTACTGAGTACTGTTAATGATATATTGTATGTAGTACTGAGTACTGTCAAGATTATAGTTGATGTGGTTATGTAGTACTGAGTACTGTCAATGATATTGTATGTAGTACTGAGTACTGTTAATGGACATATTGTATGTAGTACTGAGTACTGTTAATGACACTGTATCTAGTACTGAGTACTGGGTTAATGACACTGTATCTAGTACTGAGTACTGTTAATTATGAATTGTATGTAGTACTGAGTTAATGTTATAATGACATATTGTATGTAGTACTGAGTACTGCTATTGATATCATGTTGTATGTAGTATATAAAATTGACTTCATGTTGTAGTAACAAGGATATATTGTATACTATTAGGTATATTAATGAGTAGTCTTTTCTTGTCATCACACAATATGGTACACTCAACACTGAAACATGTGAAAATCAGTCTTTAATTTTAATCTGTTTGTAGTATACTATTACAGGATATTCATAAAATACTGTGATTTAACTTGGTAAGTTGTTAATGTTATCTAATTCATATAAGACAAAAGAGTACAAACCATCTAGAGCCAACTGACTACATTCTAGTTACTGCTAGAGCATCCCTGGGATTTAATAACCATATTATGTACTTCTTATGTATTTAATAATAATTATAGTAAACTTTAAAATTCTTGGTCAATTTTACCAAAGATTATCAACAGGGGAGAAGAATTGTCTCAGCATTGTACATTTTGAACAGAAAAAGTGATCAGAGATATTTAAATATGAGTTAATTTGTGATACTAATACAAAACTATCATAAGTGCAAACAAGTGACTATGGAATAGTTGTGAAAGCTCTATTTTCAATAAGAATGCACAATTAAGAAATCATTCATCTTTTACTTGAACAGCAACAGCTTCTAATGCAATTTGATATTTCTCTAAATATGGCTCCAAATCATCTTCGGTAACATATAACAGCCACTACCTTTTTTCTACCAGCAGCCTTGACCATTCGATTGAATTAATAGCCTAAAATACGCAAAGTGAACATAGTATTCTATTAGCGTATATTCTCTATACCTCATCTTGAGTTATGAGAGTGTATGCTACACCATCAGCCCCCGCTCTTGCTGTTCTCCCCACACGATGAAGATAGAAGATCGAAAATGACTGGGAGCATCATAGTTGATAATACATTCAACTCTTGGAATATCCATACCTCTAGCCATTCCATCAGAACATACCAAAGCCTAGCATTTAAGTAAGTACTGTAATTGTATTAGCTATATATCATTACTTACTTTTTATCATCCCCTGCTTTAAATTTCTTTAAAATGTTTGCTCTACTCCTTGAGAGGATGTGTGTGAGATTTCAGCAATTGGTTCATTGTACTGTTGTAATAGAAGAACTAAACGATGAGTGGACTCTTTAGAATGAGTGAAACAAAGTATTCGCTGGTGTGATCAATGTGACAAGGAGATGAACAAGAACAAGAGGTTTGTGATCTGAAGTGCATTCAATTTAATATTCTTTAAAGAGTCAAGGGAAGAATTGACTCTGTCTCCTAAATTTTCACTAATTACAGGAGACTGAAACAGAATACAGCTTTGGTGAGTGTTGTAGCTGTAGCAATGATAGGTGTGTTCTAGCAAACATAGGGTCAAGAGAGAGAGTAGCAGAGAAGAGGAGCTTCTGTAAAGGTTGTTGTGGTTTAAGAATATTTTGTGTGCACAGTGTTGATGTGATCTAGAAGGACCACATTCCACTGGTATATCTTGTGAATTACTCAATAATGGTTTCCAAAGTGTGGGAAAAAGCAATGGTAATGAAGAAGTTGATATTAAAGTTGTAAAAAGGAGAATGAACTTCATTTATTTCCTTGTAGCTTGTAGGACATGACTCAGCCAACTCTGATAACTTTGTTCAAATATTCTATCAGCTTCATCAATAACAAGAAAGCGAAGATATGTTAAAGAGAAGAACGGTGTCTCTTGTAAGTGTGTGACAAGCCGACCTGGAGTGGCCACTAAGACATTAATTTCAGAGCCAAAAGGTGATACAATATTCTGTTGTTCACGTTCAAGTGAACTCTGAAACAGGACCACACCTACTTTAACTCCAGTTCCTTGACTGATGAAATTAAATACTTTTTCAAAGCTTGCAGAGCGAGATCTTTTGAAGGGACAACTAGTAATGCTTTTAAATGTGTATTAACCCTACCTGTGAGGGCTGATTATTATTGGCACAACATAACTTAATGTCTTGCCACACCAGTAGGAGCACAGACACACAAATCTGAAGGTGTAATCCCTGTTCTAGTCAACAAAAGTGGACCATAGCAAACTTCATTATTCCAGGTATAACACCTACATTTGTACAGGGAAAAGTTTGGTTACCCATCATATATAGCAAGTTCGTCTTTATCTTATTTATAACAAATGGAAGTGAAAAATCACTTAGAGGTAGAGAGTGTTTGCTAATGTCTTCTTATATACGGCAATATTTGTTCCCAGTCAGGTAATTGATAATGGACTCTTTTGTGAGGTCTTGCGCAATGAGGGGCGGGTCAATACAGGTAACGGATTGAGTTCCTCCTGTGATTTCTCATTTTCAGTTTTTAGTGTTGAAACTGATTTCAATATCATTCTGGTGAGTGACATCATTGGTTTTATATCTATTTCAGGTATAGCCCTTTCTTTCTCGTTTCCGACCCCTTTTTTCTCTGTTCGTTGTTTGATCCAACTTGCTCAGTCACCTTACTACTCTGATCATTGTCTTCTTTAACTTTCCAATGTTTCTTCCACATTTCTTCGTTGCCTCTCTTTCCTCTTCATCAGACAAAAGATCTGATTATTACCTGTCACATTATCTAACATATCTCTGAATCTTCACAATGTCTTGTTTTCGTTTCTTCTTCTTTCTTTTTTCAGACTTGACGGTAGTTACTGGTAAGTGGTGCTTGATTCAGTGTATATTACGGTTTGTTTCTGTCAGCTGTTTCTTCTGTTCCAACGTCGTTCAGCCAAGTAATGTAATTCATCTAAAGTCATTACTTTCTTTATTCTGTCCTCATTTTCGTCGTCTCCCAGGTATCGAGGGGGCAGAAAAAAGAGCCATTACCTAAAACTTACACGTGGTATTACCGTATAGTGTAGAATATTACAAACTAGTAATTTTTTCATACATTTTGAAATTCGAAATGAGCGGGGTTCCTGAAGGAGATACTTTCAACTGTTAACGAGAAATGAAGATAGTTTGTACCATTTGTGCTGATACTCTACAAGATGATTTTGTGGCTGCCCGTGTATCTTCCCTAACCATATTTATTATTATTTAATCAACTAATTGTATGTCTATAATAGATTGTGTAGAGATTCCTTAACATGATATTATGCCGGTGGTCATACTTTTCATCAAACCTGGTAAGACTTCTTCAAACCACACTAAATATACCATAAACACACAGAAGGAGTACATAATCTATTAATCTATTTTTATTAGATTGAGTTGGGTTGGGTTATTGTTGTTTTATTGTATACTTTAAAAATAATACCTTTTCTGACTTCATCTTAATGATTACCATAGGATGAAAGCATTCTTGTGTGTTAGTCTGACTGGCAGATGCTTCAATGTCCTTTTTAGGAAAACTTAGAACATAATTGGATGTGGTTTTCTTTTAGTTTGACTCAGTGGTTAGCTCATCAAAGAGTTGTCCTCATGTCGAGACAAGTGTCTTCCAAGACAGATGATTCTCAGACCTCTTTTTGGATTCTGAGAAGTACAATATGTTTTCACTTGATGAAAATAGTGGATATGAAAATCTATCATTACATGATTTAAAAGGTGGTTGGATTGATCTTACATAATAATTTTTATAACAGGAACATTACAAAGAACAAGCAGTATTTTAATGAAACATAAAGGTACAATAGTTCATTTGTTTGATAACATTAGAAGGTTTGAGTTAACCAATTTCTAATCACTGGTGATCTGGGCATATCAAATGATGAATTTTTATTATTATAACACGATGAAAGCTTTACTAAAAGCTAGACAAGAATTGGAAGATGTGAGAGAAAGGAGTTAACTGCATGGCAAGCTCAATATGAAATGTCACAATTTAAACTTGACAAAGAGAGAGTGTGTGTGAATCTCTAAAAGTAGGTTGATGTACGTTAGAATAGCTAGTCAATGAATTGACTTATGTTTAATAGCACCAGTTAAAATTGGTTTCAAAAAGAGAAAGATAATGCTGAAGAGAGAGCTCAACCATTCTGAGAATTTACAAAAGAAATTAGTTAAAATTAGAGAATAAGTCAAAAACATTTGTGGCATTTTGTATACTAAGCAGGGTACATGACCACAGGTTAATGTAGTATCTTGTTATTTTCTCAGAATACAAACTGCTCTTAAATGGTAGATCGAGAACGAGCTCAAACACTTGATTGATAATTCCTCTCATAGCAATCTATCTAGTTACATCATTGCATTAAAAAGTTAGTTTCTTTTCTAGAAAGTTGTATGTAGCTCTCTTTTATCAAGTAAATCTCAGTAATACCTAAAACTGGGCTGTTAATTGTGCATATAGTATTAGTAATTTTAAACATTTAGATAGTGTGTTTTTAGTGAGTTTTTCTAAGTCACACCCGCTATTACTCAATTTGATCATGAAGGTAAACTACAGTGATATATCCAATTTGTTAAAATTAGTACACGCGAACTAATTAGCTAAGCTTAAGATAGACAACCAATTATTTACACAAGAGAGACAAAGTGTTTTAGCGTACAATTTGATATAGTAAATGATATCTGT